>NC_091167.1:46818737-46842065 GCF_040958095.1 Procambarus clarkii | reverse complement strand
CTTCCATCCATGTCCCCGCGTTCTGTTACCATTCCGTTGTGAACATTTCGTCTATGTCCACTCTGTCAATCCCTCTGAGTATTTTATCGTTCCTATCATGTCCCCCCCTCTCCCTTCTTCTTTCTAGTGTTGTAAGGAACAGTTCCCTCAGGCGCTCCTCATACCCCATCCCTCGTAAGCTCTGGGACGAGTATCGTTGCAAACCTCTGAACCTTTTCCAGTTTCATGATATGCTTCTTCAGATGGGGACTCCATGATGAGGCGTCATACTCTAAGACTGGCCTTACGTAGGCAGTGTAAAGCGCCCTAAATGCCTCCTTACTTAGGTTTCTGAATGATGTTCTAACTTTTGCCAGTGTAGAGTACGCTGCTGTCGTTATCCTATTTATATGTGCCTCAGGAGATATATTAGGTGTTACGTCCACACCCAGGTCTCTTTCACGAGTCGCCACAGTTAGGCGTGTGTGTGTGTGTGTGGTGTGTGTGTGTGTGTATGTTGTGTGTGTGTGTGTGTGTTTGTGTGTGTACTCACCTAGTTGTACTCACCTAGTTGTGTTTGCGGGGGTTGAGCTCTGGCTCTTTGGTCCCGCCTCTCAACCATCAATCAACAGGTGTACAGATTCCTGAGCCTATTGGGCTCTATCATATCTACACTTGAAACTGTGTATGGAGTCAGCCTCCACCACATCACTTCCTAATGCATTCCATTTGTCAACACCTAACACTAAAAAGTTCTTTCTAATATCTCTGTGGCTCATTTGGGCACTCAGTTTCCACCTGTGTCCCCTTGTGCGTGTGCCTCTTATGTTAAATAGCCTGTCTTTATCTACCCTATCAATTCCCTTAGAATCTTCAATGTGGTGAACATGTCCCCCCTAACTCTTCTGTCTTCCAGCGAAGTAAGGTTTAATTCCCGTAGTCTCTCCTCGTAGCTCATACCTCTCAGCTCGGGTACTAGTCTTGTAGCAAATCTTTGAACCTTTTCCAGTTTAGTCTTATCCTTGACTAGATATGGACTCCATGCTGGGGCTGCATACTCCAGGATTAGCCTGACATATGTGGTATACCAAGTTCTGATTGATTCTTTACACAAGTTCTGAATGCTGTTAGTATGTTGGCCAGCCTGGCATATGCCGCTGATGTTATCTTCTTGATATGTGCTGCAGGAGACAGGTCTTGCGTGATATCAACCCCCAAGTCTTTTTCTTTCTCTGAATCCTGAAGAATTTCCTCTCCCAGATGATACCTTGTATCTGGCCTCCTGCTCCCTACATCTATCTTCATTACGTTACATTTGGTTGGGTTAAACTCTAACAACCATTTGTTCGAACATTCCTTCAGCTTGTCTTGGTCTTCTTGAAGCCTCAAACAGTCCTTTTCTGTTTTAATCCTTCTCAAAATTTTGGCATCGTCCGCAAACATTGAGAGAAATGAATCGATACCCTCCGGGAGATC
This sequence comes from Procambarus clarkii, assembly GCF_040958095.1. Lineage (NCBI taxonomy): Eukaryota > Metazoa > Arthropoda > Malacostraca > Decapoda > Cambaridae > Procambarus > Procambarus clarkii. Next base: position 46,840,610 of record NC_091167.1, on the reverse strand, counting down.
ATTTACATATATCACAAACAAGATAGGACCGAGTACAGAGCCCTGTGGGACTCCACTGGTGACTTCACGCCAATCGGAGGTCTCACCTCTCACCGTAACTCTCTGCTTCCTATAGCTTAGGTTACTCCCTTATCCACTGGAGCACCTTACCAGCTACACCTGCCTGTCTCTCCAGCTTATGTATCAGCCTCTTATGCGATACTGTGTCAAAGGCTTTCCTACAATCCTAGAAAATGCAGTCCGCCCAGCCCTCTCTTTCTTGCTTAATCTTTGTCACCTGGTCGTAGAATTCTATCAAGCCAGTCAGGCAAGATTTACCTTCCCTGAACCCATGTTGGAGATTTTCACGAAGTCCCTTCTCTCCAGATGTGCTACCAGGTTTTTTCTCACGATCTTCTCCATCACCTTGCATGGTATACAAGTCAAGGACACTGGCCTGTAGTTCAGTGCCTCTTTCCTGTCGCCCTTTTTGTATATTGGGACCACATTCGCCGTCTTCCATATATATCTGGTAGGTCTCCCGTCTCCAGTGACTTACTATACACTATGGAGAGTGGCAAGAAAGCAAGTGCCTCTGCACACTCTGTGTGTGTGTGTGTGTGTACTCACCTAGTTGTGCTCACCTAGTTGTGTTGTGGGGGGTTGAGCTCTGGCTCTTTGGTCCCGCCTCTCAACAGTATGTGTGTGTGTGTATGTGTGTGTGTGTGTGTGTGTGTGTGTGTGTGTGTGTGTGCGTGTGTGTGTTGTGTGTTTTGTGTGTGTGTGTGTGTGTGTGTGTGTGTGGTGTGTGTGTGTGGTGTGTGTGTGTGTGTGTGTGTATGTGTGTGTGTGTGTGTGTGTGTGTGTGTGTGTGTGTGTGTGTGTGTGTGGGTGTGTGTGTGTGTGTGTAAGACACACCCCACATAACTGGGGTCCTGGTAGCGGAGTGGACAGCGCGCGGGACTCGTAATCCATTGGCTCGCGTTCGTTTCCTGGACTAGGCAGAGATAAATAGGCAGAGTTTCTTTAACCTTGATGTACCTGTTACCTGTTGTCCCAGCCCGACACAGGAATAAACAGAGAAGAATCCGTGGTTAAATAGGGAATGTATGAAAGCAAAGGAGCTGAACAAAAGGGCGTTGAGGAACTTCCGTAATAACAGAACACCAGAAAGTAGAGAGAGATACCGAAGAACCAGAACGAGTATGTTAGTGTGAAAGAGCAGCTGAGGAAAGGTATGAAAATTATATAGCTAATAAAGCCAAGACCGAACCAAAGTTACTACACACTCACATCAGGAGAAAAACAACAGTGAAGGAACAGGTGATGAAACTTAGGGTGGGCGAGGACAGGTACACAGAGAATGACAAAGAGATGTGTGAAGAACCCAACAAAAGGTTCCAGGAGGTCTTTACAATAAACAGGGAGAAGTCACGGCGCTAGGAGAGGTGGCAGGAAACCAGGTGACCTTGGAAAGGTTCGAAATTACAAGAGATGCGGTCAAGAAGCACTATTGAAGCTGGATGTGAGAAAAGTTGTTGGGCCGGACGGAATCTCACCATGGGTATTGAAAGAGTGCGCAGGAGCACTTTGCTTGCCACTCTCCGTAGTGTATACTAGGTCACTGGAGACGGGAGACCTACCAGAAATATGGAAGACGGCGAATGTGGTCCCAATATACAAAAAGGGTGACAGAGAAGAGGCACTGAACTACAGGCCAGTGTCCTTAACTTGTATACCATGCAAGGTGATGGAGAAGATTGTAAGAAAAAACTTAGTAATACATCTCGAGAGAAGAGACTTTGTGACAACCCATCAACATGGTTTCAGGAGGGTAAATCTTGCCTTACAGGCTTGATAGAATTCTACGATCAGGTGACAAAGATTAAGCAAGAAAGAGAAGGATGGGCGGACTGCATTTTTTTGGACTGTCGGAAAGCCTTTGACACAGTACCCCATAAAAGGTTGATGCATAAGCTGGAGAAACAGGCAGCAGTAACTGGTAGGGCGCTCCAGTGGGTAAGGGAGTACCTAAGCAATAGGAAGCAGAGAGTTATAGTGAGGGGTGAGACCTCAGAATGGCGTGAAGTCACCAGTGGAGTCCCACAGTGCTCTGTACTTGGACCTATCCTGTTTCTGATATAGGTAAATGATCTCCCAGAGGGTATAGACTCATTCCTCTCAATGTTTGCTGACGACGCCAAAATTATGAGAAGGATTAAGACAGAGGAGGACAGCTTGAGGCTTCAAGAAGACCTGGACATGCTGCAGGAATGGTCGAACAAATGGCTGTTAGAGTTTAACCCAAGCAAATGTAATGTAATGAAGATAGGGGTAGGAAGCAGAGACCAGATACAAGGTATAACTTGGGAGATGAAACACTTCAAGAGTCAGAGAGAGAAAAAGACCTGGGGGTTGATATCACGCCAGACCTGTCCTTTGAAGCTCATATCAAGAGGATAACATCAGCAGCATATGCCAGGTTGGCTTTGGCCTTTAGAAACTTGTGTAAGGAATCTTTCAGAACATTATATACCACATATATCAGATCAATCCTGGAGTATGCGGCTCCAGCATGGAGTCCATATCTAGTCAAGCATAAGACTAAACTGGAAAAGGTTCAAAGGTTAGCCACCAGACTAGTACCCGAGCTGAGAGGTATGAGCTACGAGGAGAGACTACGGGAATTGAACTTCACTCCACATTGAAGATTCTGAAGGGAATTGATAGGGTAGATAAAGACAGGCTATTTAACATAAGGGGCACACGCACAAGGCGACACAGGTGGAAACTGAGTGCCCAAATGAGCCACAGAGATATTAGAAAGAACTTTTTTAGTGTTAGAGTGGTTGACAAATGGAATTCATTAGGAAGTGATGTGGTGGAGGCTGACTCCATACACAGTTTCAAGTGTAGATATGATAGAGCCCAATAGGCTCAGGAATCTGTACACCTGTTGATTGATGGTTGAGAGGCGGGACCAAAGAGCCAGAGCTCAACCCCGCGCAAGCACAACTAGGTAAGTATAACTAGGTAAGTACACACACACACACACCAAGACAAACATTAAGACACACATACACACACTCAACATCTTCAGTCTAGTGGTGAATAAAAGAAAATCTGAAATTATTTAACGTTTTAGAGACGAAATTTTTTGAATATAATTGCATTTAATAACTTAATTATTCCTAACTTAACAATACGAATATACATTTAAATTTATCTTCGTAAAACTTAAAAATAAATATCCAATGCATACTATTTGTATTTGATATATTGTGAAAATATACTTGCAAGCTGTTATATGATATAGTTAATTTACTGATGGTAAATTTATAGACATATACTGATTTAACGAAGCTTGATTGTAGTATTGGCATCTGAAACACTGTTTCTTTATTCATGCACTGGCTAAGCAAATGTTGCTTTTTTTTTGAGATATATACAAGAGTTGTTACATTCTTGTACAGCCACTAGTACGCGTAGCGTTTCGGGAAAGTCCTTAATTCTATGGTCCCTGGAATACGATCCCCTGCCGCGAAGAATCGTTTTTTCATCCAAGTACACATTTACTGTTGCGTTAAACAGAGGCTACAGTTAAGGAATTGCGCCCAGTAAATCCTCCCCGGCCAGGATACGAACCCATGACATAGCGCTCGCGGAACGCCAGGCGAGTGTCTTACCACTACACCACGGAGACTGCTTAGTATAGAATGAAGTCTACAATACTGCTAACATTGTCTCATTATAATCTTCACTGAACATCATGCCAAAGACAGACAGGTAACAGTTTAACACTCCGGCAGAGTCTGACGGAGCTGCTGCTGCTGCGGCAGGAAGGTTATCTGAGCCAGCTGCTGGTCACAGAGAAGGAGTCAGCTGCCACACTCACCACTGTGGTCCACCTTCTCACTCAACTGACTGATGCTGTCATCCCTCAGCACACCGACCCACCTCACAGTGAGATACCCCACATGATATTCTAATTTGTTATAAATAGTTTGTTGATACGCGTATATATATATATATATATATATATATATATATATATATATATTATATATATATATATATATATATATATATATATATATATATATATTTATATTATATATATATATATTATATATATTTATATATATATATTATATATTATATATATATATTTATATATATATATATATATTATATATATATATATATATATATATATATATAACATATATATATATATATATATGTATATATATATATATATATAATATATATATATATATAATATATATATATATATATATATATATAATATATATATATATATATATATATAATATTATAATATATATATTATTATATATATGGTTTCCTCCGAGGCTATGGGTCCCCCTTCTTCCAGCTAGAGGTGGTACTCCCTTCCCATTATATATATATATATATATATATATATATATATATATATATATATATATATATATATATGTCGTACCTAGTAGCCAGAACTCACTTCTCAGCCTACTATTCAAGGCCCGATTTGCCTAATAAGCCAAGTTTTCCTGAATTAATATATTTACTATAATTTTTTTCTTATGAAATGATAAAGCTACCCTTTTCACTATGTATGAGGTCAATTTTTTTTATTTGAGTTAAAATTAACGTAGATATATGACCGAACCTAACCAACCCTACCTAACCTAACCTAACCTATATATATAGGTAAGGTTAGGTTAGGTAGCCAAAAAAAGCTAGGTTTGGTTAGGTTAGGTAGGTTAGGTAGACGAAAAAACATTAATTCATGAAAACTTGGCTTATTAGGCAAATCGGGCCTTGCATAGTAGGCTGAGAAGTGAGTTCTGGCTACTAGGTACGACATATATATATATATATATATATATATATATATTATATTATTATATATATATATATATATATATATATATATGTCGTACCTAATAGCCAGAACGCACTTCTCAGCCTACTATGCAAGGCCCAATTTGCCTAATAGGCCAAGTTTTTATGAATTAATTGTTTTTCGACTACCTAACCTACCTAACCTAACCTATCCTAACTTTTTCGGCTACCTAACCTAACCTAACCTATAGAGATAGGTTAGGTTAGGTTAGGTAGGGTTGGTTAGGTTCGGTCATATATCTACGTCAATTTTAACTCCAATAAAAAAAATTGACCTCATACATCATGAAATGGGTAGCTTTATCATTTCATAAGCAAAAAATTAGAGAAAATATATTAATTCATGAAAACTTGGCTTATTAGGCAAATCGGGCCTTGCATAGTAGGCTGAGAAGTGCGTTCTGGCTATTAGGTACGACATATATATATATATATATATATTGTTACGGTGCCCTCTCCTATTTCTTTCGTTTGCCGGCTTAAAGAGTCATATCAGCTCTCCCTACTGATTCTCTGAGGTTCAGGGAGTCTAATGATATATGTGGCGACCAGACCGGCTGCCATTTATGGAAGGAGGTTATATTATAAGTTGTAAATAAAGGAAAATTGGCGCCCTGTTATAAATGAAACAGTATCCCCTACGGCAGATGTGACCTTGTGGAAGGGACACTATGCCGATCGCGGATTGGCCGACGTAGGTCGCGGGCGACAAATCAGGGCCCGCCATGACGTCACCGAGTGCCCCGGGCGGCGCCAACGTCAGAGTTGTACTGACCGTGGAAGCGACAGGACGCGCCTCGGTCTGCTCTCAAGATTGGAGGCTCTGCAAGCCTTGTCAGTGGATTGAGCTGGCCATCGCCGCCACATAGTTATTGGAGACCCTGCGCTTCTGGGAAGCCAAAGAGGAACCAAGTTCAGTGAGCAGAGAAGTGCCCAAACTTGGAAAATAGTCGGCGACGACGCTGGGCGGCGCCGCTGGCTGGACGTTGAGGTCTGGAAGGTGGGCGAGCAAGCTAGCTGTGACTGGGGTCACATCCACTGAGAATCTTGGAAGGACGACACCGTGCCTAGGACAAGGAGCGACGCCCTGTGGGAGAGGCGAGTGTGGGGAAAATAGTGATTAGCTCAGCGCCCATCGATGAACCAGGATTGGGGCAGCTGAATCTCAGGGATTGGAACGGCGACGACGCGAAGGCTTCACGACACCTGAGGACCTGTGGAACGCCCTGGATCGTCGAGGATCGACCCAAGGAAGCGTGGGAACCTCACACCATCGAGGGACAGGCGTCGTGAGCCAGGAGTGTAAGGTAGATCATTTTTCCCTCCCATTACCCCTTGTATGAGTAGGCTAGTTAGGCCACAATATTTACTTGTGTATGTGGCAGCAAGACTTTATTACTTTAATAGTAGAATAGGCTGCAAGCAGCTTGTGTCCAGGACTGTCAGAGAGGACAGTGTGTATGGATGGCAGGACAGTGAAGAAGAGGTGCCGACGTGGTGAAGAGGCCCTCCTGTGAGAGTGTGAGACTCCTGTCTTCCTGCCCAGTTGAAGGAGTGTTGGAGGTCGTGGAAGAAGAGGCTGACGATCTCCAGACTCATCATCCATATTCCATATTCATGTATTACTTGTGATTGTGTGTGTGTGTTCATGTAATTTGCGTCAGTAAATCCACACATTTTATTACTGTGTTTGAGTGTGCCTCCATTTGTGATATTTCTCTATGAGCATACATTTCTGGCTACAAACGATATATGATACACCCACTGAACTGCATTGCTGGGGTGCAGATATAATAACCCAGCTGGCGACCTTGCTAAGAGGAAGATAGAGAAGACAGGCGGGAAAGGAGTTCCTGCAACCTTTTTTTGTCTGGCAGGCAAGACTCAGGGAGGTTATGGTTATAGGTAAGCCTGAGTCTTCCTTCACTCCCCCACGGGTCTAGGCCGGAACTGTTAACAGCAGTTTCCCCGTGGTTGACTGAAGGGCTTCCAGGGTGAATCAGTGGCACCCCTTTGTGGTGGAAGCAAAGACCTGCGGAGGTGGGCATTGTTGGTCCTATCTTGTGTGACCAAGGAGACTCCGGTGAATCCAGGGAGTCGGAGGGGCTGAGTATTTGGGCCTTTGAGCCCCTAGCAGCCGAGTGTTAGCAGAGCCCCGGACCGCCCACCCCCACGTGACAAGAGAACTGGCGACCTTGCCAGGATTCGAACCCCAGTAGCCAAGAACTGGGAACTTCGCCAGGAAGCGTGGATCAAGCTACAGTGTGGACCAAATTTCAAGACAAGTGTTGCCAGGGTACTAATACAGTGTGGCCAGTGAATTCGGTGGTACTGTTACTCAACCAGCTAAGGGACTGAAACGGTGAAATTAGTGCCTACTAACTTGTCTGTGCTGTCGTGTATGCTCAATGATATAGAGATGGAGGAAGACAAAGTAAAGAAATTTATTGACACAAGGGACGAGAGAATTTTGGAAGAGTGTACCAAGGCCCAGCTCCAACAAGTGGCAAACCACTTTGGGATCAGGTTGAGGACGACTAAGGTAGCGGAGCGAAGGATAGAGATCATGGCACAGCTCACAGCTCGAGAGGAAGCGACGGGAGAGGAGCCATCTCAAGAGGAGCCGTCCCGAGGAGAGCCGTCGCAAGGTGAACCGTCCCGACTAGGGCCCCCCAAGCGCCTACCAGTGTGGAGAGAATTCACAGTGAACATGGGAGCAGTGGAAGGTCCAGCTGTAGTAAGAGGAGCCTGCAACTGGAAATAATGAAGATGCAACTGGAAGCCCAGCTGCACGAGAGGAGCGAGAAGCACGGCTGCAGCTGCAGCGAGAGGAGCGAGAAGCTCGGCTGCAGCGAGAAGAAGGAGAGAGACGACTGCGACTGGAGGAGATAAAGGCAAAGAAAGAAGTCGAATTGCGTCGCGTTGAACGTGGTCTGCCCTCACTACCTGCACGGCGGGATGACCTCAAGGTAAGGGAACGTGACTTACCTACGTTCGAACCACAAGAAGCTGAGGCGTTCTTCGAACACTTTGAACGGATAGCGACTCTGAAGGAGTGGCCGGAAGATGATTGGGCTGCTCTGGTCCAGGGCAGGTTGACTGGAGAGGCCCGGGAAGCCTATAACATGCTGGACCTAGAGGAGTGTACTAGTTATGACGCGATTAAGAATGCGGTTCTCCACTCATTCCGGCTGACTCCGGAGATGTACCGGAAGCGGTTCAGAGAGTGTACAAGAGCGTCGGGAAAGACTTACGCCGAGACCGCCAGGGATATGGAACGGAAATTCCTACGATGGTTGAAGGCGGAGGAAGCGGAGTCGGTGGATGATATCAAACGACTGATAGTGATGGAGAAGTTCATGTCGGTGCTCCATCCTGAGTTGCGAGTAAGGGTGAGAGAAGCAGGTATTAAGGACCTGAAGGCTGCAGCGGATCGAGCCGACATGCTGGAGGAGGCACTACATATCAGGAGGGAGGGGCCGCCCAGACACTCGCCTTACCCCAGGTCGGGAGGGAACCTTAGGAGTTCAGGAGGAGCGAGGACGGGTGGGGACTCTCCCAAGAGTAGTGTGCCCGATGAAGTAACGTGGTTCAAGAGCTCAAGAGACGCGGGGAGGAAGCCCCAAGCTGTGAGCAGTGGACCTAACTCGGGAGCAAGTGCTGCAGTCCCGGATACGACGACAGGGAGTCCAAGGAGGACCCAGGGGACGTCTGCAAGTGGTACCGCCAGAGTGACTAGCGAGTGGCCGCCCAGGGGAGGCAGCCGATGCTACAACTGTGGTGTGAGAGGACATTATGCCCGCGAGTGTGAGGAGCACCAAAGGAATGTAGGATTAATGTTGGAAGAGGAGAGAGTGTTTGTTCACACCCCATATTATAGTGGACCCAACGTGAATGGTTGGGAAATGAAGTTGGGTGAACATCCCTTCGTTTTCGGGGCCAACGTGAAGTTTGGAAAGTCAGACCCAGTGGAGGTTGCCGTGCTTCGAGATACGGGTGCTGACATAAGTATGGTGACCAGGAGTATTCTCCCCAAGGAATTTAATGATTCACCTGTGGGAGTGGTGAGGATACGCAGTGTGGGGGAGGAATACAGGTTGCCACTTCACGAAGTACAGCTGATTGCCGACTGCGGAGTCGAGAAAGCTATAGTAGCTGTAGCCCCTAAGTTACCCCTAGAGCATGTACAGATGGTGCTGGGTAATGACCTCGGAGGAGGCAGGATACAACCCGATTGGGCCAGGAGTGCCTATGTTTCAAGCAGCGGTACAACCCTGCCAGGTGAGGTATCGTCGCTCCAAATAATAGTGAGGAAGCCGACTTCGCCAGGGAAAACGTCGCCAGAGACGACGACAACGAGGGCGAGAGTGCAGAGAGGTCGTCGGAGGTTGTGGAAAACCCCGACGGGGACCTCCGACTAAGCCTGATGATGCGTGTGGAGGAGTGGCGAGGAGCAGCTGTACAAACGCCTGGGGCGGTGAAGAGGCTGCAGACCGCACTCCCTCCATACAGAAACGTGAATAAAGTAAGCTCAGTGGATGAGCGAACGGCAGTGAGGGGCAGAGTGGAGGAGCCACGACGCAGTGCACCCTATGCCGGCCAGATGAATAGTGGTAGGTGCAAGATGAACCACCGTGGTGAGGTGAGCCACAGGGAGGTGGAAGAGCCCAACCACGAACCGAAGAAGACGTCTGCAGGGAAGAGAATCTCATGGAGGAGTGAAGATGTTCGTCGGGAACGAAGGAGCGAGTGGTATAGGAAAGGCAATACGAAGAAAGCAGGGAATAGGTACACCCAGGGTAGGCGCCAGCCTAACCAGAGGGGCATTGGGCCATCGCAAAAGCCTAGTGTGGAAGAGAGGAAGCTGCTGGATGGAGTACAGGTTACAAGTGCCACTGTGAGGAGACAACGCACCTACGGGAGAAGAGGAACCGAGAAGAGAGAAGATTGGCGAAGAGGAGATCATGAGAGGAAACATGGAGTACCTGTAGGACGCAGTGGAAATGCAAGACTATCTCGGAGTGCACGACGCGGTGGAGGCGCTGCATGCACTGAATCTTACAGTGGTAACGAGCCGTGGGAGTACACTCGTAGCCACGGAGAGAGGATTTCTTGTAGGTGTTCAGGGAACACCCATCACACCCGGTCTATGCGAGGTGGAGATACAATGAGGCAAGTGACTGGCAAGGTGGAACGAGCCACGTCACCAACTGGAGGAGTGACACTTCAGGAACGGAGGGAGCAAGAGTATAGGTTGCCCTCTTGAGTGCTGCTCTTCCGATATGACTCTTATTTTAAGGGGAGGGGTATGTTACGGTGCCCTCTCCTATTTCTTTCGTTTGCCGGCTTAAAGAGTCATATCAGCTCTCCCTACTGATTCTCTGAGGTTCAGGGAGTCTAATGATATATGTGGCGACCAGACCGGCTGCCATTATGGAAGGAGGTTATATTATAAGTTGTAAATAAAGGAAAATTGGCGCCCTGTTATAAATGAAACAGTATCCCCTACGGCAGATGTGACCTTGTGGAAGGGACACTATGCCGATCGCGGATTGGCCGACGTAGGTCGCGGGCGACAAATCAGGGCCCGCCATGACGTCACCGAGTGCCCCGGGCGGCGCCAACGTCAGAGTTGTACTGACCGTGGAAGCGACAGGACGCGCCTCGGTCTGCTCTCAAGATTGGAGGCTCTGCAAGCCTTGTCAGTGGATTGAGCTGGCCATCGCCGCCACATAGTTATTGGAGACCCTGCGCTTCTGGGAAGCCAAAGAGGAACCAAGTTCAGTGAGCAGAGAAGTGCCCAAACTTGGAAAATAGTCGGCGACGACGCTGGGCGGCGCCGCTGGCTGGACGTTGAGGTCTGGAAGGTGGGCGAGCAAGCTAGCTGTGACTGGGGTCACATCCACTGAGAATCTTGGAAGGACGACACAGTGCCTAGGACAAGGAGCGACGCCCTGTGGGAGAGGCGAGTGTGGGGAAAATAGTGATTAGCTCAGCGCCCATCGATGAACCAGGATTGGGGCAGCTGAATCTCAGGGATTGGAACGGCGACGACGCGAAGGCTTCACGACACCTGAGGACCTGTGGAACGCCCTGGATCGTCGAGGATCGACCCAAGGAAGCGTGGGAACCTCACACCATCGAGGGACAGGCGTCGTGAGCCAGGAGTGTAAGGTAGATCATTTTTCCCTCCCATTACCCCTTGTATGAGTAGGCTAGTTAGGCCACAATATTTACTTGTGTATGTGGCAGCAAGACTTTATTGCTTTAATGTAGAATAGGCTGCAAGCAGCTTGTGTCCAGGACTGTCAGAGAGGACAGTGTGTATGGATGGCAGGACAGTGAAGAAGAGGTGCCGACGTGGTGAAGAGGCCCTCCTGTGAGAGTGTGAGACTCCTGTCTTCCTGCCCAGTTGAAGGAGTGTTGGAGGTCGTGGAAGAAGAGGCTGACGATCTCCAGACTCATCATCCATATTCCATATTCATGTATTACTTGTGATTGTGTGTGTGTGTTCATGTAATTTGCGTCAGTAAATCCACACATTTTATTACTGTGTTTGAGTGTGCCTCCATTTGTGATATTTCTCTATGAGCATACATTTCTGGCTACAAACGATATATGATACACCCACTGAACTGCATTGCTGGGGTGCAGATATAATAACCCAGCTGGCGACCTTGCTAAGAGGAAGATAGAGAAGACAGGCGGGAAAGGAGTTCCTGCAACCTTTTTTTGTCTGGCAGGCAAGACTCAGGGAGGTTATGGTTATAGGTAAGCCTGAGTCTTCCTTCACTCCCCCACGGGTCTAGGCCGGAACTGTTAACAGCAGTTTCCCCGTGGTTGACTGAAGGGCTTCCAGGGTGAATCAGTGGCACCCCTTTGTGGTGGAAGCAAAGACCTGCGGAGGTGGGCATTGTTGGTCCTATCTTGTGTGACCAAGGAGACTCCGGTGAATCCAGGGAGTCGGAGGGGCTGGCCTTTGAGCCCCTAGCAGCCGAGTGTTAGCAGAGCCCCGGACCGCCCACCCCCACGTGACAATATATATATATGTCGTACCTAGTAGCCAGAACGCACTTCTCAGCCTACTATGCAAGGCTCGATTTGCCTAATAAGCCAAGTTTTCATGAATTAATTGTTTTTCGACTACCTAACCTACCTAACCTAACCTAACTTTTTCGGCTACCTAACCTAACCTAACCTATAGAGATAGGTTAGGTTAGGTTAGGTAGGGTTGGTTAGGTTCGGTCATATATCTACATTAATTTTAACTCAAATAAAAAAAAATTGACCTCATACATAATGAAATGGGTAGCTTTATCATTTCATAAGAAAAAAATTAGAGAAAATATATTAATTCAGGAAAACTTGGCTTATTAGGCAAATCGGGCCTTGCATAGTAGGCCGAGAAGTTCGTTCTGGCTACTAGGTACGACATATATATATATATATATATATATATATATATATATATATATTATATATATATATCATATATATATATATATATATGTCGTACCTAGTAGCCAGAACGCACTTCTCAGCCTACTATTCAAGGCCCGATTTGCCTAATAAGCCAAGTTTTCCTGAATTAATATATTTTCTCTAATAAGAACGCACTTATCAGCCTACAATGCAAGGCCCGATTTGTCTAATAAGCCAAGTTTTCATGAATTAATATGTTTTCTCTAGTTTTTTTCTTACGAAATGATAAAGCTACCCATTTCATTATGTATGAGGTCAATTTTTTTTTAATGGTGTTAAAATTAACGTAGATATATGACCGAACCTAACCAACCCTCCCTAACCTAACCTAACCTATCTTCACAGGTTAGGTTCGGTTAGGTAGCAGAAAAAGTTAGGTTAGGTTAGGTTAGGTAGGTTAGGTAGTCGAAAAAACATTAATTCATGAAAACTTGGCTTATTAGGCAAATCGGGCCTTGAATAGTAGGCTGATAAGTACGTTCTGGCTATTAGGTACGACATATATACATATATATATATATATATATATATATATATAATATATATATATATATATAGATATAGATATATTTATATATATACAGTGGTACCTCGGAATGCGAGTGTCCCTGTATGCGAGTTTTTCGAAATACGAGCAGGATTTCCTCGAAAAATATGTCTCGGAACGCGAGGGTTACCTCGGGACAATAGTTTGTTGATACGCGTACAGGCCGACCCAGCGGGTGGTGGTTCGGCGATCGTCGCCCCTCCACCCCTCCGCCCCTCAGTTTACCATTGTCTCGCGCCCAGTGACTACCCCACATCAATTCTTCTCGCGGATTTTCAGTGTTTTGTTGGATTTTTGGTGATTTGACTATACAATTTGTTATCCCCAGTCTTTCCTGGGACGCGGTCGGGTCAAGATACCTGCTCCGCACCTTACCCCCCCCTCTCCCCCATGCTGGGTACTGAGATGGAGACTCAGTCACCAGAAGAACTGGGTACTTCCCACGGCGATATTAACATGGACTCTGAAAGCAGCCAGTCAGACGAGGAGGACGAGTATCAAGAAGTTCTGTCAAGGTATAAGAAGAAACGCAGAAGACAGGAGGCAAGGCATAGTGTGGACAGTAATGGTACACTTAACGGAAACGACAAGAGAATGAAGAACGACGCCGAGGCTGATGCAGACAAACGGACGGAACGATGTCAGGAAGGTGAGGGTCAGCGGAGATGGAGGCTTCTCTTCCCTGCCTCATGCACGCTGGCCTATCATCAGAAGCTGCTGTGGACAGTCAGACTCGGAAGAGAACACCGTAAGTTCGAGCCCCTGCTGAAGGAAGGTGTAAACAGACCTTACTTAACGGTAGGTTCTATGGAGGCAGTGAAGTTTCTTAGCCAGCAAGGATATGATGGAATTGTTATGGAAATACCGGAGGGGAACGAGAAGCTGACGAAAGGTAATTATCTATAAATACCCTCAGATTCTGGACCCCGAGTTCATCCTCGACGGCCAACGATTTGTGTGGGCCAAGCGTCACCTTATTAAAGGTGAAGCTAGGAGTCAGGTTGTGGCTCTAGTGAGAGGTGACGTACCCGAGAAAGTGTTCATCACCGGGGCTGGCTACAGGTATGTAGCAAAGTATGTGGAAGAGCCCATAATATGCCTGAAATGCTGCAGATGGGGGCATAAATCCTGGAGCTGTCAACATGATCCACGATGTCGTTTCTGCGGAAAGTCTCACCTCTCTAATGTGTGTAGAAACAGACTTAATCAGGGTGAGAAAATAGTTCCCAGATGCTGCAACTGTGGAGGTGTTCACAATGCCAGCTCGGCTGTGTGTAGCATGAGGCCGAGTATGGGTGTTCTCCGGCCGGTGAATGTTACAGAGCAAGCAAGAGCTCTTACCCAGACACCGGGAGCACAGCAAAACAGTCTGCCCCAAACAGTGCCAGTGAACCGGACGAATGCGTGGGTAAAGGAGTCACCTTTACTTAGGCAGGCTCAAGCAACAAGCAGCCACGCCACCACTCAGGACTCCGGCAGTGACAGTGTAACGGTGAGTGAAGTGGCTACTGTGGCTCAGAAAGAGGGTCATAATGATATGGTCAAGGAGGTGTGGGCTGAACTTAGAAAATTTGGTGAGTTCCTCCAAAATCTTGGGCAGAGAATCGAGTCCATCGAGGCGAAATTAAAGGTTCAGGAGGTCAAGGAAAATCACAAAACGGTGAAGGATAATCAGGATATAGTGGTTGAGGGCAACAATGAATTATTGAGTGATGAAATGAAGGAAAGTGAAGTGTGTGTGAATGATGATAGTCGTAGTGAAAGGAAGAACCCTATAATTACACATAAAATGAAGGAATCATTTGGGCCAATAATGGACGACACAGGACTGAAAAAATCTCTTGAGAATCGCAATGTCGCTTTTACTGGTGAACTTGGGAGGAGGTGGGGGATGTTATACAAGGTATGGCTATCATTTAGTGAACTTATTGGGGATGACTTAGACAGTGAATTGATTAATAATGGATCACCCTAGACTGAAAGTGTTGTCATGTAATGTTAATGGTTTAAGAAACAGGGTTACAGATGTTCATTGTTATGTGATGGGAAATGATATTGATGTTGTAGCTCTCCAGGAGACAGGGGATAGGAATGAAGGCTTATTGAAATTAAATGGCTATAAAGGGTTTAACCTCTTCGCCGCAAATAACGTCAGAGGCACGTCAATTTATGTTAAGAACTCCATACCAGCAGAGTTAGTAGAACCGCCATAAAAAACGCAAGGTATAGAGAGTGTCTGTGTTAAATTATCATTAAGGGAAGGGGAATTTATTGTAGTTAATTTGTATGTATCCAGGAACTGCTTCGACGCTAACTATTTACGTGACTGCATTTATACTAATCCTTCACTGGTCATTGGGGACCTTAATGCTCGGCACACAAGCCTTGGGACAGTGGGTAGTGTTAATGCTAATGGGGTCAAGTTGTTACATTTTCTACAAGATCATCCAGATACCTGTCTCTTGGGAAACAATGAACCAACTCACATCAGGGGAGGACGGCTTGACTATGCCTGCATTTTAAACTCTCAGGGGATTATGGGGGAGGCTCGGGTTGTTCGGGAACTACTTAGTGACCACTTTGCCATGAACGTTGAATTACCACTGGGGAAAAAACAAGTCCACTTTCAAAGGAAAAGGCTAAATATTAATAAAGATATGAAAAATTATTTTATTCAAAATATGGGAGATTGGTATCAACATTACACGCCGCTCTGCGTTGATAGTTTTTACGAGGACATGGTCTAGAACATAGAGAAATTAGTACAGAGGGAAAATAACGGGGGCAGGGGAAGCAAGACGCCCGGACCTAAGAAATTTAAATATTCCAATGATCAGCAAGTCAAGGGGTGGGAGAGAATGCTACGGAGTGCGCATAAAGAATGGTTAAAAAATGGAATGAGGGATGAAGAGAAAAATACAATGTTGGAAGTGGCTAGGGAATGCAGTCAGGTGAGTGTCACGAATCTTATTACGATTCTGCCAATTCTCCCGAACCTCATATTATGTTATTGTTTTCTCTACGTAAATATTGCTGTCAGTTGTATAAGATTTGTGTATATAGATATATATACATTATATATATATATAACATAGATAGCTGGGTAGTGTGTGTAAGGTTTGTTTTGGTGGTGGATGTCACATGAAATTAGCCGTGTGGGCGGTTGACAATAATTGGGAACGGCCAGGGCGATTGTTGGCAAATCAATTGCCTATAGTTTTATATTTATTTATTCCCATATGTGGTAGCCGTAATATTTCAAGGAATGTGAGACCGTTAATTGCAACTCTTAGTTAATCATGTTGGAGTTTAGGGCTGACCTTTGTAAATAGAATGTTCACAATGTTCATGCGAACGTTAATTGGTGTTTGGGTAGACGGTTAGTCGACGTTGGGCCTGCGGACCACGTCCTGGGCAGTAGAGTGGCGGCTGCGGTCGAGTGCAGTTGTGTTTAAGCTAAGTTCTTGGTTTTTGTTTATTTTAAGCCCATATACATATTAATTTATCTGGATAGACGATTTTAGTGTATTTATGGCTTACTCCATATTCTGGTGATAGTGCTCAGGTCTCAAATAATTACCACATTCTATAGTATTACATGCTGATAAATATTTCTGGCTACTATCTATTTAATTGTTGTTAAGTTGTCACCCTTAGCAAAATATATTGTTCTCCCGTTTTTAAACAGTGATTAATTATACCCCTAGACACCTATTGGCATGGCAGATTTTTTATTTGTTCTCTGCACTGTGGGGAGAAGAACATTATTTAGTCTCAAGGGTCGTGACAGTGAGGAAGGAGGCGCGGGACAGATACTGGCAAGAATATGCTCAGTCCATTGGTAATACTAAGAACCTTAAAGACATATGGAGAGCAGTAAACAAAATCAGGGGTTGTAAGACCAAATTCATTGCTCACTCAGATCCAGGGAAAGTTGCTAATGAGTTAGTAGATAAATGGGCAAGTCCTGCTGGTATGGAGTCCTTACCTGCAGACACGAGAGTCACCATTGAGTCATGGGAAAATATTAGAAATGGAGTAACTTTATGTGCCTTAAATACAAGATCTATAACATGCACTGAGATAACTCACGATGAGCTACTGGATGCTATAAAAAGTGGCAGCTCTACTGCTCCGGGAAAAGATGGAGTAACGTATGACATACTTAATTATTTAGCCGGTATGAAACCTAGTCCCTTACTTGATTTGTTTAATATGAGTTATAGAGAGGGAAAGTTACCAAGAAAATGGAAAGAGGCTGTCATCATTCCTATCCCTAAGTCAAACGGAGGCTACAGACCTGTCTCCTTAATATCCTGCTTTTGTAAAATGATGGAAAGGATTTTGTTAAATAGGCTACTCTACCTTGTAGGTGATAACATGTCCAGTAATCTCTTTGGTTTTATCAAAGGCAAAAGTACTGCGGATTGTCTCTTAAAGTGTTTGTCTAATGTGGATGATAATTTTAGAGTTTTTGTTGATCTACAAGGAGCATTTGATAAAGCCAATGGGGAAGTAATCTTATACAAATTAGCCAATCTGGGAATAACAGGGAGATTGCTACACTGATAAGGGATTATCTACAAGGCAGAAAAGGTCAGGTATATTACCAGGGATACATGTCTGAGGAACGGAGGTTTCAGTTAGGTACCCCACAAGGGGGAGTATTAAGTCCCACCTTATTCAATGTATTAGTGAACAGATTAGCATCAGAGATGTATCCTCCAGGGGTCACGACGATCATATATGCTGATGACATTCTTATACAAGGCACTTCTGGGAACAAAATTCAAACTGCTCTTAACATACTTGGTACAACCTGTCACAAGTTAGGCTTAGTTATAAATGCAGATAAAACCAAATACGAGTATAGGAAACGAAGAAATATAACACTCTAAATGGTGTGGAACTGAGCCGTGTTCAGAAGTACAAGTATCTGGGCATGTATGTTGGATACACATGTGAGAGTAAAAATGCTGAAATAAATCATATCAGCACCTTATGTAAAGCCCGTCTGCATCCTCTGAAAGCACTGGCTTTTTCTGGTAAAGGTGTTGGGGTACCTATCTTACGGATGTTATACATAAGCACTGTTCGGTCCCTGATAGACTACGCAGCACCCGTATTGTCTTACACAGGCCAAGGCAGAATTCAAAAAATAGAGCTGATACAGAACGAGGCTATGAGGATTATTCTTGGATGTCAAAGAAATGCAATGATTCAAATAATGAGAATGGAATTAAATTTACAGAGTGTGTGTGATAGAGTCCGTGACATTAACACTAGAGTATCTATTCGTTTCATGCGGAGAAAAGGAGGGGATAAGCTGTTTGAGAGCGTTCAGACCTGCTTGAGTGACGTACACACTTCCAAGAAACTGAGGGAGACACGCTACACGAGGGGATTAGCTCGTGACCTCAGGGAATTCGACGTACTTGACTGCGGTAAACCCTCTCGACAGTGTAATATGTCTGCTCCCTGGAAAGTACAGAAAATAGACGTCGAAATTGTACCCCTCAAGGTGAAAAAGATTCATCATGAACCGGGACAATTACGGTGTTTGTATGGAAGCATGATATCTCGGTTACCAAGAGGCAACAGTTTACATGTATATTGCGACGGGTCGGTGGCAGAGGATGGCAGGGCCGGGTGTGGTGTCCTAATAAGGGAATATACGAAGTTTGGGACTGTCGACAGGATAATTGAACTCCGGCTTAGTAATTATATATCATCCACACAAGCTGAACCGCAGGCCATTCTGGCGTGTTTGGAGGAAGTACGTCATGACGACAAAAATGTTTTTGTATTTGTCGATAGCCAAGGAGCACTGGAGTCCTTAAACAGTCGAAACCCAGTCTTCATGTCTATAGTTGAGGACTGTAAGAGAAGAATAACTGAGATACAGCTGAAAGGTTATAGTGTGAAATTCATGTGGATTCCATCTCATGTTGGAATAGTGCTCAACGAGGTGGCGGATGACTTGGCCAAACGTGCCACATCAAAACCACAAGTTGACATTGAATGTGAATTCACAATGAGTCACATAAGAAGCAAAATCAGAAATATTCAGGCACAGGCGGGAGTGGAGAGGAGAGAGAGATAATGTATGAGAGTAGTCAAACCATGCAACACTACATGTATGTGAGTCAAAACACCCATTTCACTTATGGTAAAAGGAGAAATGCTTGGAGTGACTCTGTGTACATGCGGCTCAGGCTTGGGTACAAATATTACTGGGAATATGGGATAGATGTTCATGATAATGACACGAGGTGTAAACTATGTGGTATGTTAAGGTCTCACACCCTGGCCCATTATGTTCTTGATTGTCCGTTGATTAATGTATATAGGAACACTGAGATAAGGACTGTTCCTGAACAAATAGCCTGGATGTGTCACAACGGCAAGGTTGATGATATTCTTGAGAGATATAAGAATTTTGCACCAAGATTGTAATATTTTGTTGAATTATCTGCATGTCTCTTGCAAATTGTCTATACAGTATACCTAGGTCATAAAAGTATTTGTGTGTACGTCTGATAACATACTATTTGTGAAGGAGGAAATGTATATGTTTATCTCTCAAAATGTTTGGTAATATGTTTATTTGTGATGTGTGTCTATGTATATATTAACACGTTGTACTGAATGGGGTGAGAATAGCTTGAGCTACCTCATCCCTTTGTGTGTATTTTACCTCAATAAACTTATTTCAATTTCAATTTGTTATTATATATCTCACCATGGGTCCCAAGAAAGCCTGTGGTAAGGATAAAGGCCAGAAAGCCCATGTGAGGATGACAATAGAGGAGAAACAAGAGATCATTCGGAAGCATGAGAACGGTACACGTGTTGTTGAACTTTGTAGGCAGTACAACAAAGCCACATCAACAATATGCACTATACTTAAGAAGAAAAATGAGATTATGAGTGCTAAAGTGGCAAAAGGAGTCAGAACAATAACGAAACAAAGACCACAAATACTTGAAGAAGTGGAAAAGTTGTTATTAATGTGGATACACGACAAAGAGTTAAGGGGTGACAGTGTTTCGGAGGCCATTATTTGTGAGAAAGCCAGGGTTTGGACAGATTTGTGGTGAGGAAATCGAGCAGCGAGCCTCAACCAGGACCTAGTGGCACTCAGATAAAACGTCCCAGGGAGAGCACACCAGAAAGGTCTTCACTGCCTGATGTGATAATGGAAGGGGACTCCCCTTCCAAACAGTAACTCCTCTCCTCCTCCCCCCTCCTCCCCCCTCCTCACCATCTTCCATACGCCTACAGCATTCAAGAGCAAGGTAAGTAATAACTTGAACATAGTTTTGTAGGTATATTTAGATGAACTAGGTATAAAAATTTAGTTTGATGTGGGGTTTTTGGGGTAGTCAGGAACGGATAAATTCATTTCCCTTTATTTCTTATGGGGAAATTAGCTTCAGAATACGAGTATTCGGAATACAAGGCGTCTCCAGGAACCAATTAAACTCTTAAACTGAGGTATGCCTGTATATATATATATATATATATATATATATATATTATTTATTTATTTATTTATGCATATACAAGAATGTACATAAGGAATGTGAGGATACAATTATGGTAATTACAGTCTTGTAAAGCCACTAGCACGCGCAGCGTTTCGGGCAGGTCCTTAATCTAAGAAAATTTTAAGGAGGTAAATACTTGCAAAATTTATAGACAAAAAAATGATAACAGATTACATGGAATGAAAAAAAAAAAAAGATGAGAGAAAATTATAGGTACAGTATATTAAAGCACATAGGTAGCTATGATTGATTGCAATGACAGCTTAAAATGGTAGTTGACAACAAATTGGTAGGCACAATACAGCAGAAACAATATAAGATTGATTGCAATGACAGCTTGAATGGTAGTTGACAAAATTGGTAGTCACAATACAGCATATGGCTAGCACATAAAAGAAGACAGCAATGAACACAATGATAAGGTTGTTTGATATTACATAAAATTTAGGAGATTGGGTACCACTAGGTACAGAGCAAATTTAAAGCTCAGTGTAGGAAACTAATAGATGAAGTTAGGTACTTTTTGGTTTTGCTTTTAAATAAGGCAAAAGTTTTACAGTTTTTCAATTCACTAGGGAGTGAGTTCCATAGACTAGGTCCCTTAATTTGCATAGAGTGTTTACACAGATTAAGTTTGACCCTGGGGATATCAAAGAGATATTTATTTCTGGTGTGGTGATAATGGGTCCTATTACATCTGTCCAGGGAGAGTTTCAGAGCATGGTTTGCATTTAAGAAACAGGGTTTTGTAAATGTAGTTGACACAAGAGAATGTGTGGAGGGAGTTAATATTTAGCAAGTTTAGAGATTTAAACAAGGGAGCTGAGTGTTGGTCTGAAAGCAGAGTTAGTTATTATTCTGATAGCAGATTTTTGCTGTGTGATGATGGGCTTAAGGTGGTTTGCAGTGGTAGACCCCCATGCACAGATACCATAGATTAAGATAGGGGTAGATTAGTGCATAATATAGTGAGAGGAGAGCAGAGTTAGGAACATAATATCTGATTTTGGAGAGTATACCAACTGTCTTAGAGACTTTTTTAGTTATGTGTTGAATGTGGGTGCTGAAGTTGAGTCTCTTGTCTAGGAATAGGCCAAGAAACTTGCCATCATTTTTATTACTGATGTTAATGTTGTCTATCTGTAGCTGAATTGCATTTGATGATTTGTTTCCAAATAAGATGTAGTAAGTCTTTTCGATGTTTAATGTTAGTTTGTTCGTTGACATCCATAAGTGGACTTTTTTTAATTATTATTCACAACATTATTTAGTGTATGTGGGTTGAGGTTTGAGTAGATAAGGGTAGTATCGTCAGCAAACAATATAGGTTTGAGAATATAGAGACATTAGGCAGATCGTTTATATATATAAGAAATAGAAGAGGTCCTAAGATGCTGCCCTGTG
>NC_091167.1:46741237-46813737 GCF_040958095.1 Procambarus clarkii | reverse complement strand
CGTCTGACCACCTCTCCAACAATGGATTCCTTGTAGGTGTAGATTATTATCATAAATTCATCACTGGACAAACTAAAAGGCATGGAATGAACCTGTTATTGTCTGTGGGAGGCAATTTGCTCACTGGCCCAGTACTGAGTCTGAAACAACCCACCCCTGTAGACAACTAACAAGTCAACCCATTGATAGTTACGTGACTAGAGGGAGAACAGTCACCACTTAAATTCAGAAACATGTCTGAAGATGAGCTTGTTCCCCCAGTACTTAAATTATGGGATCTAGTCACCTTTGGTATCGTCCCTGAACAACCTAGTCCAGATGATGAATGGACATACAAACAATACCTGGACTCAGATGTCTACATGGACAACCAATACTAGGTCAGGCTACCATGGACGCTGAATCATCCTCAACTATCTTGAGGTTATCTTAAAAGGAATTTAGGGCTTAGCTTCCATGCTGCCCGGTCCTCAACCAGGTCTCCTTTTTGTTACACACCCCCATGAAGAACCTGTAGCAGTTGTCTAACTCCCAGGTACCTATTTACTGCTAGGTAATCAGGATGAAGGAAATTTTGCCCATTTGTTTCCGCCTTCACTGGGGATCGAACCCAGAACCTCAGGACTACCAATCCGAAGCGCTGTCCACTCAGCTGTCAGGCCCCCGGTAAATCATTTCATGGCACAAAACCAATTAAGGTCTCAGGTGTTGCACTTAAATAGACAACCTGATAACCTGAAATTGTACCATGACATAATACAACAACAACTCGATAACAAATTTATCGAAGTTGTAACCAGTGATGACCCTAAGGACATTATTAAAGTACTGAAAAATTCAGACACTAACCCTCCTACAAAATATTTAGCTGCTGTGCCAAGACCAGGCAGGATAGTATCTCATTGAATGACTGCCTTCAAACTGGCCCTAGCCTGACACAAAGGCTGTATGACGTGCCATTAAAGTTCGGCATAGGGACTTATGCATACACGGCTGTTATAAGTAAGACATTTCTTAGGATAGGCCTCCAAGAAGAGGACCAAAATTACACCAAGTTCCTATGGATAAAGGATCCTAGTAATCCAAACAGTGAATTAATCCCATACAGGCTTCCTTCAGATTTCTTTAGAGCTACTTCTTCGCCGTTTCTGCTTCAAGCAACCTTAGACATGCATTTGAAGAAGTCCAATTGCCCAAATAATACTGAAATTAGCAATAACCTGTATGTAGAACACTTCCAAGGAACAATTAGCAGTGATAAGGAACTACTTAACATATATAATGAGGTCAATCGAGAGCTGTTTGGAGCAAATGTGCCTCTCCAGTCATGGACCTCATATATTGTAAAATTAAATGAACTGATTGAGTCAGAATTTCCAGACTACCAAGTACCTCATAAGACTAAAGCATTAGGAGTCGAAGGGGAAACAACATCTGACCAATTAATAATAAAATCAGTGGAACCAGAAACTGCCAATCTAACAATGAGGAAACTATTATCCCAAGTCAACAACCCATTGGGACTATTAAGTCCCATATTGATAAATGGGACGTTGATAATGCAGGAATGCTGACAAGAGAAGACTGGGATGATCCACTAACACCTGTCTTGGAAGAAAAATGGCAGGGGTTAGTGAGGAATCTAAGTATCCTAGAGTCTGTCAAGTTCGCTAGAAACAGTACATCAAAATCAATCAATTAAGCTTCATGTGTTATGTGAAGCCTCAGAAAGGCTTAAAGCACAGTAGCCTACCTAGTAACAGGTGAGCAGGCAAATTTGCTCACATCAAATTGCCATTGGCAACTGTGGCAGGTCATTGCCACAACCTGAGTTAACAGCCATACTGCTAGGAGTAAGATTGACTCATTATCTGACCAAAACCTTAAGTAACATTTGACGAAACAGTTGTATAGTCAGATAATGAGGCAGTACTACAGTGGGTGCGAAAATAACAACAGCAAAACTCCTTACATGAGCAATTGCATAAAGGAAATAAGAGAATCCTGCTGACTGCGGGACTGACTGACAGGCTCTAGAGGCCTGACGTTGAAACAAGTATCCAAAACTGAGATGTGGTTCCGTGGACCTCAGTGGCTAGTCAGTGACCAGTGCCTTAAACAAAAGCCACAAGCCATTCATACCAATGTCAGTGCTCCCACTGAAATACCAGACCCACCCAGGACTTTGGTTATTTATCCTATTTGGTACTCTGACCTGAACAAACTATTAGGCGTCACACAAATTGTGCTTTATTTCCTAAAGAAAATAGCAATCAAATATAAATTCCCTAGTCCCTTAAAGTACTGGGTCAAAGTGGCCCAAACCGAAACGTTCGGAATGAATTTTTAAAACGTCCCTAAGAAACTTGAAAAGGATCTGGGGCTTTGGATCGATCGACACAGTTATTGCATTTTAAGGTGCAAGGGGGTCCCTCGCAGCAATAATAATAAGAACTGCCGCACGACAGTACAATATGAAACTTAAATAATACTACCATAATTCTGACGAGGAGCGATCAACTGTTCAGCAGCCTTAAATATTGGATTTCGACGCTTGTTTTTCTCCCCTCCCCCTCCCCCCCCTCCTCAGAATTATGTGGGAAAATTCGACATCATATTCAAACTCTAATGTAACAGCCATCAAATGTTGTTAATATACATTATTTAGTCATACAAAAGTTACAGAAAACAGGGTTACATATTCAAGGTCATACACAAGAGTTAGATTTGTATCACAAATACATAAACCCATTCTTCTATCTGAATCTCGAATGTTACAACATCGGGAGAGGGAGGAGGGAGAGGAAGCTATTGTAAACAGAGGCAGCCATATTTAGAGGTATTGTGAACTTAGAGTCCGACGACAGAGGGCCTCCCATAACACAAATTTACTCAAAGCATGTCCTAAAAAGCAGTGTGACTCCAATTACTAAATATTTGCTTCTGAGACAATCTAACGCCATAATAAGGGAAGATCAGCTTTCAGTATTTCTATTACACATAATTTTGGCCATTATTAGTGTACGAATTTATGGTTATGCTGTAGAGAGACAACACCCACAAGGGTAAGCCTCATTATTATAATAATTTAAGTTCATGTGTACACCTGTTCAAACATGTAGTCATCAGATATTACGGTGTATTATATCTTCGGGTGGGTGTGACCACATGATACATAGTTGAGCTGGCCACATAAGGACCACCCAGATGCCAAAAATCACTGGAATTCATGTGTCCAGGGTGTCTGATGTGTGATGACCAGTCAACACTGCCGAAACAGTTGAGGCCAATATATACTTTAACTGAACACTTGTAGAGTAATTTAACATCTTAGCTGAAATTTACCGTTTAATAACAGTAAGATTAAAATAATAAAAAATAACCATTTTAATTTCAAAAATTGTAATTTAATTTTTTTTAAATAATAATAAAATAACCTGTCCCCAAAAATATGTGAAGGGATGTTTACTAGTGACGGTAAATTATAAAATACAGTCGAAGTAATAAATTCAATCTCTTAGAATAATAATCAAATATATCACTGGTAGGCTTCCCCACACGAGTATCCTAGTGCCCAAGTGAATAAAATGTTTATTTCCACGATGGTGTAGTTGGTAATTTATATAAACATGTATATGAATGACATTTGTGTAGATATCTATAGGAGCTGCCTCGAATAGACCTTCTGGAGTACTTCTTTATTATTAAATTATTTTGGAATATATACAGCATTAAAAATAATTTATGAAGCTAAACAAGATATGCTCTATAAAATAGAGCATATTTTGATATTTGATATTACATTTATATGGCTCAGCAACGCATGTGTGTTGCTGAGCCACAGCAACCTTCCCCTGTCTTCCAGTCCTCCCCAACCAGTCCCCGTCCCCTCATACTCCCAACCATTCCTCACTCCACCGTCCTCCCAACCAGTACCCACTCCCCCATCCCCTCATCCTCCCCCGCCATTCCGCCCTCCCTCGTCCCTTTGTCCTCCCCACCATCCCAAACTCCCCCGTTCCCTCGTCCTTCTCCACCATTACCCCCTCCCTTGTCCCCTCGTCCTCCCCACCATCTCTCACTTCCGTCCCCTCGTCATCCCCACTCTCTCGTCCGATGCCTTCATTCTTTGGACATGTACTTAGTGACAAAGGTCTGTCTCCAGATCCTAAGAAAGTTGCAGATATCAAGAATGCTGCACCTCCTTCAACGTCCACTGAGTACATAGTTTTCTGGGAATGGCAAACTATTGTTCTCGCTTCATTCCAGATTTTGGTACCATTACGAAGCCTCTACGTGAGCTCCTGAAGAAAAATGCATCATGGTACTGGAGCGATATCGAGCAAAATGCATTTGATGCTGTGAAAGATGCACTAATAGAGAATGCGACTGCTGCGTACTTTGATCCATCAATGGACACTGAGTTAACTGTGGATGCTAGTCCTCTTGGTTTAGGTGCTGTGTTAGCCCAACACAAATCTGGTGAGGCAGATTCCAGAGTAGTAATTGCCTATGCCAGCCGTTCTCTCACAGATGTTGAGCAACGATATAGTCAGACAGAGAAGGAAGCTCTTGCTCTTGTATGGGGCTTTGAACACTTCAATGTGTATCAGCTTGGTGCACCCTTCAACACCATAGTCACTGACCACAAACCGTTGGAGACCATCTTCAATAATCCAAAGTCCAAACCACCAGCTCGCATTGAGAGATGGGCTCCTTGTCTGCAACCATACAACTTTACGGTGAAATACAAGCCGGGTGCAGGCAATCCCGCTGATTACATCAGTCGACATCCTGCCAACAGTTTCACCATCACCAAGCATCAGCAAGTTGCCGAGGAATATGTACACTCTGTAACCTGTGATGCAGTCCCTAAGGCTCTCACTCTTGATGAAATCCGTACTGCAACCCTAGAGGACCCAACTCTGCAAGCAACAGTGGATGCATTGACTAAGAAAAAGTTTCCACGCATCCCACCCGCAGGAGTTGACCAAGATGCATTCAAAGCACTTAAACGCATCCAGACAGAATTAAGTGTTACGCAACAACGCGACACTGTGCTGCGAGGTACTCGTATCACCATTCCAGCTGTTCTCCAGCAACGTGCTCTGAAGCTTGCACATCAAGGACACCAAGGTCTTGTTAGGACCAAACAGCTGCTACGAGAAAAGGTGTGGTTTCCTGGCATTGATCGTCAAGCAAAGGATATGCATGATGCCTGTGTCCTTTGCCAAGCTACAGTGGATACTTCAAGACCAACACCTCTACGACCTTCACCACTACCTGCTGCACCATGGACGGAAGTATCGATGGACTTCTGTGGACCGCTACCAACTGGAGAGTACTTGATGGTAGTCATTGATGATCACTCACGTTATCGAGAAGTAGAAATCATCACTTCCACATCTGCAAAGGCTGTCATCCCGAAACTCGACAAGATCTTTTCAAACTTTGGCATTCCTGAAGTTGTCAAGACAGACAATGGACCGCCATTCAATGGACAAGACTTCGTCAACTTTGCTGAGCATATTGAATTCAAACACCGCCGTGTGATGCCACTACATCCTCAAGCAAATGGAGAAGTCGAGAGATTCATGGAACCTCTCATGAAAGCGGTACGCAGTGCTCATGCCGAAGGACGATCCTAGAAACCAGCTATGTATGCTTTTCTCAGGAACTACTGTGCAACACCGCATGGAACACTGGGCAAGTCGCCTGGTGAAATCTTGTTTGGACGTCCTATGAGAATCGCACTACCTGTCATGCCAGCTGAGGTAACGGATAAACGTCTCGCTCAGAAGGATGCACTAGCCAAGGGCAAAATGAAAATTGCTCATGATCAACGTGCAAAGGAACATTTCATAAAGGTTGGAGACACAGTTCTAGTTAAAAAGAAAAAAGAGGGAAAGCGAGATATGCCGTATGATATGATCTGGCAGGGATACCACCACCGCACGAACTGCAATTAAAAATCGGCGTGCCAATTATCATGTTACGAAATATCAACCAGCGAAAGCTTAGCAACGGCACGCGGCTTGCAGTAAAAAATTATTCAGCAACGTCGTAGAAGCAACAATCTTGACAGGATCTTTCAAAGGTGAAGATGTCCCCATTCCTCACATTCCTATGATTCCAACGGATTTGCCATTTCAATATAAGAGATTGTAATTCCGAATTCGACTGGCGTTTGCAATCACCATCAACAAAGCTCAGGGTCATTCTTTAGAATTGTGCAATTTAGATCTAGACACAGATTGCTTCTCACAATTATATGTTGCGTGTTCTAGAGTCGGCAATCAGACAATCTCTATATCTTCACAGACAGTGGAACAAGAAAAAATTATTGTATACCCACAGAGATTGTGAAATTAAACATGTTAGAAACGTGCATTTTCTCTTTTCTTTCTTTTCCATTTAACCAAACTAAGCCACAGTAATGTGTGGCGGTTACAGCTAGTATATATATAAAAACTGAAATGTTTGTTTGTTCAAAATCGCTAATCTCTGAAAGTTCTTCACCGATTGCTTTAAAATTTAGACACAAAGTTCCATTCGCATCCGTGCATGTTCTTATGTACATACTATATAGATGTCACATCTATGCCGGGAAAGAATGTGCTTTTTTGAAAAACGGTGTTTTTCATGTGTTTTTCATGTGAGGGAAATCTTCGAAACCTCTTTACCGTTTTCTTTTTAATTTTGACTCAAGGTTGCATTCAAATAGGCGCATGTTTTTTTATTTACCTACTACATTCATGCCTCACCTGTGACAGGAAAAAACATGATTTAAAAAAAAAAACAGCACCATCTGTTAGACGTAAGACCAAACACATTGTAATTTCTAAGTAAATAAGTAAGTAATTATCAAAAGAAGTCACCAAATTGGGAAGGCTATGTAACACCATCAAATGTGCAGAATAATCAGAGGGCGCTAAATATCACCTAAGATGCCAATACGAGAGCAGAAATGCATAAGGCGAACGATATCAAAAGTATCCGAATCATCAAGAACACTTTCGAGAGACAAGCAACCACGGGGGACAGTCGAAAAAGAAAACACATGCTTGTCCCGGAAGTCAGGACATTCAATAAGGATATGCATGGCAGTAAGTGGGACAATGCAATTAGGACAGTAAGGAGCAAGGCAGCGCTCCATCAAGTGACCATGAGTTAATTAAGCGACTATGGCCAATACACAACCTCGCCAGAGCCATTTCCCATCGCCGGTTATGGTGGCAGGAGGACAGCATAATGGCCACACAACTTTTAAGAGTACGTAGTTTGTTACCAGTAACAGACGATCAACAAGCCTGCCAATGGGTAAGTAGGGAGTTTAACGATGTAGACTGTCCCCTCCATTTTGGGATGGAGGTATTTCGGCCCCGTCGAAAGTTGTAATAACGTTGCAGGAACGTTTGAGGCAATATAGGGTGGTGGAAGGGGACGTGTTGCTAGATGTACGATAAATATAGGAAGAGAGAGGTGCGTAAGGTTGTGTGAAAATTGTGTGAGAACGTTGTGGAAGCGTATTGAATGGTTTTCTTGAAGAAGAAGAAAAAGTAAGACTGTGATTGGCTGAGAGATGAAGGGGAGGACCAAGAAGTGGTCGAGTGTAGTGTGTATGGTCGTGAAAGGGTCGAGAGAAGGTCGTGCTGCTTTTTTTTGTTGGAAGATGAGAAGAAAGAGTGTGATTGGAGGAGGGTGTTGAGGGAGGAGTCTGAAGTCAGAAGATGAAGGTGATTGGGTGAAAGATCATAAAATTTGTAAGCTCCTCCCCCAGTATTTTTGTCAGAGAGAGAGAGAGAGAGAGAGAGAGAGAGAGAGAGAGAGAGAGAGAGAGAGAGAGAGAGAGAGAGAGAGAGAGAGAGAGGATTTTGGGGACCGGATGTGTTTTTAGGAGCGTGATGAGAAGATGTAACACAAGGTTAGAATTTAGAACAATATAGAATAAAGAAAAAGGTTCAAAATGAGAGAGAGGGAGAGTATAGGAAGAATAAGTAGCAAACCCCCTAGGAAACAGCAGCAGGAGCAGGAAGCAGCAAGAGCAGGAGTCGTAACAAAAACCTATAGGAAGCAGCCTCAGGAGGAGCAGCCTCAGGAGGAGCAGCCTGAGGAGGAGCAGCCTCAGGAGGAGCAGCCTCAGGAGGAGCAGCCTCAGGAGGAGCAGCCTCAGGAGGAGCAGCCTCAGGAGGAGCTGGAAGCAGCAGGAGCGGGAATAGTAACAAAATCCTGCAGGAAGCAGCAGCAGGAGGAGGAGTAGGAGGAGGAAGCAGCAGCAGCAGCAGAAGGAGGACGAGCGGTAAAAAAAAAATCCAGGAAGGAAGAGGCGGAGCAGGAGTTAAGAAGCATTTTATCAGTAAAATAATGTAAACTTATGTAAGCGGAGCGGTAAGCGTAGAGGTGCTTCTCTGGTGGGGTATAAACGAGTACTGATGTAAGAATGAGCACGCGGTCAGGTGTGGGCCATTAGCGCACGCGAACAGTTCACCCCGGTCATGATCGGTACCTTTGTCTCAGCACTTTTTAAGCCACGCGGTGAGCTAGTCCTGGGCAGGCGTGCTCCCGCGCACACACTCGCCCAGTCAGAGCAGCAGAGAGGCAGTGTAGCTCACTTTAGGGAGGAAGAATATATGTAATAGTTCGAAAACTGTAATATTTAACAGGAGAGCAACCGGAGCGGCACAATTCACGTCTTTTCCAGACCACTTAAAGTAATGCACTAAGAGGCATAATCTCACACACTTGGGGATATTACCGCGCACGCGAACCATATCACACAGTCAATTCTTTGCTTGTGAAGTAAGACACGTGACTCAGGTATGCAGACTATCACCATGCTAGGCGGGCGGGCCTGCGTTCCTGCCATGATAACATGTTTCTTTGTTTCGTTATATGACAAAGAAAGGTGCATTCGCCACGTGTCAGCAGACCTCTGATGTGGAGCTGTAAGCATACGTGCTTTCTCGGTGTAATATAAGACATTACTGAGGGAAGATTTGGAGTGCGCTAACAGGTGTTCCTCATTAGCGCGCACAAACCACTACCTTTGCCTCAACCTCACGGTCAGCCAGGCAGTCGCGCGTACGCGACCACGTGCTACTTCTTTGTTTCGTGTCAGCAGGTTTGTGGTGCAGACCGGTAAGCACACGTGTTTCCCAGGTGAGATATAAACCATTACTGAGGGAAGATGGGGGCATGTGGTCATGTATATCTCATTAGCGCACACAAACCATTACCTTTATCTCAGTAAATTTTTATGCTGAGCTATCCGCTGGTCCCAGAACGTCGTGCGCGCATGCGACCACGCTCACCTTATCATCACACACATACACACACACAGACACACACACACACACACAGACACACACAGACACACACACACACACACACACACACACACACACACACACACACACACACACACACACACACACACACACACACAGTGTGTGGATTAGTGGATTACATACTGGTGGATTACATACTACATACTGGTGGATTACATACTACATACTGGTGGATTACATACTACATCACAAACACTTACTCAGAGGTAGCGAAAATTACTACAACGTATATATTGACAAATTCATGACGAAGGAGGAACAGATTGCCCACAGAGCAAGCAAACAACAATACAACTCTTCCCATTTGAGAGTAGCTACACACCCCAGTGCTAATCCACCCCATGCTAACCAGCTCACACCTGCTTCTCAGGTCACCCCTTCCCCAAATCAGCCGCCCCTGCTTATCTCCCCAACACATTCCTTGACCCCTCTGACCCCACTGCAGTCAAATTCATCCCACATTCCAAGGACCCCCTCATCACCTCAACCCCCAAAACCTGTCCAGCCCTCATCCCCTCAACCCCCAAAACCCACCCAGCCCTCATCCCCTCAACCCCCAAAACCCACCCAGCCCTCATCCCCTCAACCCCAAGAACCCACCCAGCCCTCATCCCCTCAACACCCAAAGCCTACCCAGCCCTCACCCCTCCTCATCCCCTCTCCTTCCATGTGACCCCCCACCCTTGCGAGGGGGGTGGGCGGTTCCCCCCACCCCCTCTATCCTTCCCCCTCCCAACCTCTCAACCTCTATCTGACTCCCAACCTTACGCTATCTCCCAACCCCTCTATGCCCTCCCTAATCTTCAGACCCAGTATGCCCTTCCTACTCCAGACCTACCTACCCAGGCTTTACCCCAGACCCTCCTACCTACCTTCCTAGAAGCCCAGCCCTCAGTAGCCCCCCAAGCACCCCTCCTGACCTTTTACACCCCCCGGACCCCCCAAGACACCCCTCGGATCCCCCCGGACATCCCCCGGATCCTCCCCGCCCCCAGTCATCCCCCAGACACCCCCCAGATCCCCCAGATCCCCCCTGCCCCCAGTCACCCCCCAGACACACCCCAGATACCCCCAGACCCCCAGAGAAAGGGAGAACTCTGGTACAAGAGTTTCCATGAAGAATCTCAAGGTTTGGTACACCAATGCTGATGGGGTATCTAATAAAGCAGAAGAGATAAAAGAAAGAGTGAGTGAAGCAGATCCTGACATAGTTGCAATTGTGGAAACTAAAATTAATGACATGATCTCAGATGCAATCTTTCCTGAAGGGTACCAGGTGATACGAAAAGAGAGGACACAGAGACAGGGAGGGGGAGTAGCACTCCTAATAAAGCGGAAATGGAAGTTTGAAGACCTGGGAAATCGAGTTACCAATGAGTGCACAAGCTTCATACATGGAACTCTGACAGTAGATGGGAGGAAGATTGTGATCTTTGTAATCTACAATCCCCCACCAAACAGTAGAAGACCCAGGCAGGAGTATGATGACAACAACAAAGCATGTATAGATGAACTGCAGAAGGCAGCAACACTAGCCCACAGAATGAGAGCGAAGCTGCTGATCATGGGGGACCTAAATCATGGAGAGATAAATTGGGAATCAAGGAATCCCCATGGAGGGGACGAAACGTGGGGAGCAAAACTAGTAGATGTTATAGACAGGAATTTCCTGACACAACATGTGAAGGAAGACACAAG
Source organism: Procambarus clarkii (assembly GCF_040958095.1). Lineage (NCBI taxonomy): Eukaryota > Metazoa > Arthropoda > Malacostraca > Decapoda > Cambaridae > Procambarus > Procambarus clarkii. Next base: position 46,802,692 of record NC_091167.1, on the reverse strand, counting down.
GGAAAGAGGAGGAGATGCACCGAGCCTATTAGACCTGATTTTCACCCAGAACGAAGAAGATATCGAGAATTTAGAGCATGAAATACCTCTAGGGGCCAGTGACCATTGTGTCCTAGACCTAGATTCAGGAAGCTCTGTGTATTTCTTCGTAAGTGGGTTTGCTAAGAAGGTTCCTAAGTGCGCCCTAAGAAGATGCTTAGGTGCGATTCAATAAGGTCCACTTAGGAAGAAAATTGTTGGTTCACCTGCGTGCCGAGAGAGGTCACTACTGTGTTTCGTTTGGCCAATCAGAGAGCAGCAACATTCTTCATATTGAAGATTTAGCGCTGGCTTATCGGAGCTCTACTGCCTCCTATTTACGTCGAATTTTCTTATAAAATTAGTATATTTCGAAGTAAAACAATGTTTTTTCAACTTCTACAGCCAGCACCGACATTGTATTAAACAAATATGTTACATTTGTTGTTTACGTACGTAATTCTAAGAGATACTGTGTAGCTGTCCTTGTTGCTCGGAAGATGCGCTGACAATCATTGTATATATTTACTGAATTTACCTAAGGGCCACTAACTATCTAGTGGCCTCGAAGAGGACAGAAAGCCGGCGGCTTGTTAAAGGGTCCGCCAATTGTCTTAATGATATTTTTTAGCTGGAATTTGGCATTTACGGCTTCAGCGGGTAGGCGGTTCCATGAGTTTATAGCTCTCTTGGTGGAAAAAAAACATCTGTTTTCAGTCCTACTTGAGAGAACATACTCTCCAACACTATATCTGTGATTGTCCTGTTATCAGTGACTTCATACCAAATGGTATGAGGTATTTTGAGCTCTGTAATTACTTCATACACTCAGGAATATTGGAAGATATTCTTGTGCTGCACCCAGATTTTGCCAGTGGGGGCTAATAGATCAGCATTAAGTATTTTGTTCTCTCCTAATTCCATGTATAACTGGTCATCCTGTGAGGTGATGATGTTGGATGAGCTTGTAGCTGGTTTTTGATCTACACTGTGTGGTCCTTTATACACAATAGGGAAGCAGCACATTGCTGTGTATACCTAAACATGTTTAAAAATACATTGTTTGAGAGGAGTCTGGTAGAAACTGGTAAGAGTAATTATAATATAATATTTCCATGATTCAGTGCTTACCTCTTGTGAAAATTGCTTAGAGTTGTTTAGTCAGAGTTTATTTGTTTTTTTGTATTGAGGATGGTATTTTCTAAATTGATTCCATGTACAGTATGTCTAACCATCCTGTGAGATGGGAGTATTAGATAAACTTATAGCTAGTTTTTTATCTACACTGTGTAATATTCCATATAGAATAGGGTAGTAATACATTGTTGTGTATACCTAATCATCTTAATAAAAAAATCAGTAATATAGATTTTAAATTATAGTTTGTATTATTACAAATTCAGTACTGTATTATCCTTATTAAATCATGTTGACCATGGATCATTAAGATCTCATGTTGATATGTAATAGTCATATTTCTTTTGAACTGCTAATCCATGCTAATCATTCATTAAATTGTGCATTATGTCTCAATTTTTCACTTCCTTGGATATACTGTACAGTACAAAAAGATAGGATAAAAATAAACTTGTAATATTTCTTTCATTATATTTTTCATTTAAATAACTCCCTTAATATTTTTACAGCTGACAGGATTTGTTTTACCATACAGTATTATAGTCTGATGGTTGGTGGTGGTGTCGTCGTTGATCCTTCTCTACGGACAACCCAACCCACAACTCGGTAGAGTGCTTATACCTCTCTAGGAGATCACACTAGGCGCTTCTGGCTCTTGGAGAGGGGCTCAACGTCACACGTTTAGGGGATGCGGCTCCAACACTTAGCCTCGTTGTCACGTGCACACACCCACTCGAGCCGCCGTGACTCCCCACTCTCTCCTTATGAGATATGATCTCCTGAATCCCCTATGACTTGCTAGTATTACCTCCTACCCTGTCCACAGCAGTGGTTCTTGGTTCTTTCTCTCTCTCTCTCTTCTTCTGTACTATTTCATGGGAAGCCTCACTAGGACAAGGGCAAACACCAGCAAATTGGGATACATTTACTGGACAAAGCACATACACGATACATACACACATATAATAATAATGAATCCTATACTCTATAATATTACAATCAGGTTGCACTCCAACATCATCAGAACTCTATCATCAGCTTATCAAGTGGTACCCTATCTCCTGGTTCACCACCTGATACTATCAACCTCCTCAAGTAGATCAAGTATACATACACTGTTGCACTACCAACAAGAGAAATATATATATATCTATAAATGTGTACAAAGAAAATCAGCATTTGAATGCAATAACATATATCAGTATAAATGTTCATTGATACACAACGATGATCAATCGATCACTCTATCAGTCCTAGAACGCATACGTCTGTAGGTAATCCAGCCTACGACTGTAACTCTAAACTTCAGTATAAAACACTCCTTGACATAAGAATGCAAACAACCACTCACCTCTCACTGCGTCTTGCACACTAATGACAACCAAACACTATCAACTCCCTACAAGTAATCCACCAGAACTTCCCTTCCACCTCTGGAAGTTCACTACCCTGATATCTTCAGGTTCTTCTGGGCTTCACTACCAGGATCCTCTGCAGCTCCTCCAGGCTGCTATCATGAAGTTTCCTTGAGCAACTATGGTGCTTCACCCTTCTGCTGGGGTCCTCCACAGCTCTCCTGGCTGCTACGCCATGAAGTTTCCTCGAGCAATTATGGTGCTTCACCACCTCTACAGAAGCACGTGACACTCCTCTTCACTGCTTCTCACAGCTCGACGTCCTCTGCTCCACTACCTTGGAGTCTCATCAACTACTTCATCTGTGCTGGCTTCGAAGTTCTCAGCAACTTCTTCCCCAAAGACAAACCTGCAACCCATTGACACTCCAATAAAATTGTTTCCCCTTTAACACATAAACAAAAATAACCACACAATATGCTTGCCTCAAACCTCTATCTGTCCTCTACATACAGTGAGAGTGGACTCCCCCGTTTTGGGCGGGTCCATACTCCACCTCGCCCGGCGGCGGTCCTCAATCACGCTGGAAGGGTCCTTCGCCGTCAGGAGCCAGGCTCCCTCAGTTGTCCGCTCGCGCTCAGAGGGGACGGACGTCGCTCCGTGTTCCTCCCTCTCCACTCTCTTATTTCAGGCCTTCTGCCTGATTAAAACATGTCTAACTTATCAATAACTGTTGCTACTGTCGCTGGGCACACGACCAACTACAAGCAATCACTATGAACTGGCGTATATCGTGCTTACCACAGATCGTCTGGTCGAGGGCGCTCCTTCCTCTGACGAGGCTTGGTCAGGGCGCTTCCACGGCCCACAATAATGTCTCTGGCCGGCTTGATACTCTCTTCTTCGACCAGGACTTGAGACCACAACGTTCCCAGCTCAGCTCCACAGCTGGCACGTCTACACACTTCTCTTCTCTTCGAGATATATCACAAGGGGTTCCCCTTCTGGCGGGAGCTCGAACGGAGCGCGGCTTTCCCCTGCGATGTCTGGCACTCAAGTGAGGTCAAAGCCCCTCCAGAAGCGAGCCTCACGCCTCCAGCAAAATGTCCACATCTCCTAGCCAGTCATTTATCTGTTTTCTTCTTCATTGCCCAAAATCTCAAACTGTTATACATATCCAAGCAACTATTTTACATATGGGTTATCACCTCAATATTTGCTAGACCTTCTAATCAGGTCAGGCTTGCTGAATAACTCTCAAGGAGGGAGACTCGTTTCTCCTGCAGGCTGAGATCATAACACTCCCCTCCCCTTATTTTTGAGAGTTATTCCAGTGGCAAAGCTCGGGATAATACATCCGCCACCACACTGTCTCGTTCTTCAACCGATTGGTTCGACCGGTTGATCTGCTTACGTACCCCCTTAGGAGTCTACAATTAGTTCGTTGCACCTTGCAACATCTGGCTCACAACTCTCCAGAAACATGATCTTTTCATAAACGATCTGACCTCTCTGGCACCTCTTGGCTAGGCTGTCCTCCTTGGACGCCTGCACTCCATCGGTCCACTCTACTTACTGTCTCCACCCTCCGTTTTCTCGACTTTTTCTCTTCACATCCAGAGTCAGACATCTACTGTCTGTACCTCCTCTGTCGTCTTCACACTTCCATCTACTGCCGTTATACTTTCGTCTCCTGTCATCATACTTCACTCCCTCGTCTTCACCGACGATACTCCCTTTCGTCTCCTCATTTATCCGAGACATCCTGTTTGACTTCCATCGAGTCCTCGGCTTTCTTCTACTCCTCCATGCTTGTATCATCTTCCTCTTCTCACACTTCTCACCTCTATACAACTCCATTTCTTCTCTTTCAACTCTTCTTCGTTCCCTAAAAGTTTCTTCGAGCATTGTACTACATCCAACAGCACTCGAACGTACATGTCGCTTTATCTCTCCTAGAGTGCTCGTAAGCATCTCTCCACACATACTGTCTCTTCTCCTTTCATTTTCTCGGCTATTACTCTTCTTCACTATCTCTCCTCCACGTTTTCTGTGAAACATGTCAACTCTTGACATCTCCCACAACTTAACTCCACTATCCATATGCCTCTGTGCTCGTGGACAACTTGACGCTCTACTCTCGTCCTCAGTATGTCCACATCTTTCCTCATTCCTACTCAGCACAGTTGCATTCGTCTTCCGACCCTTAATTTCAGCAGTCTGGGCTCTACTCAGGTCCGCTCTCTTCACATGAGTCTTCCTCGGCTGGGCCATCTTCACTTTTGACCTCACCAAGACTTCATTCTCCTGGGCTGGACCTTCATCAAACAGCCACGCTATATCTACGTCGATATCTTCTACCGGTTTAATCGACACTGTCTCATCTTCTCCAGCGTCTTCCTTGTCGGCCACCTCTGCCTTCATCACTACCGAGACAGGGTACTCAATGGCTTGGCGGTCTCCTGACTCATCTCCTCGGATGTCAGTCAGGTTCACACTCTCAGGTGTCCCACCCGTGCCGTGGCCTTCTGGGCACTCCTCTGGCACAGTCTCCGTCATGACTCTTGTCAACACCTTTGTCCCGCACAAGTCATTCCCCAGGATCACTTGGACTCCTGGAATAGGTATGTCGGGGCACACTACCAACATCACCTCTGCCGACACATATTCCGACCTTAGCTGGACAGTGCATACGGGCATGTCACTCTCCGACAATAACCCATATACTTTCATCTTACTCCTGCCAGCTAACCGTCGATTATTCCCAATCAGGCTTCTCATAATCAAGCTCTGATTAGCTCCGGTATCTCTTAAGATACCCACTTCTACCTCAGGTTGGCTTCCTATACTGATCCAACCTTTGCTCATGAACGGCCTATACCTCTCGTTCACTAAGTTTGGTCTCTGTGGTTTGTCTTGGAACACAGTGGCATATTTACCTCGGGGGTCACACATGGCCAGGGTCACAACTCTCTTGCCCTGCCGACAGTCTCGCATCACGTGACCCAATCCGTTATAATTGTAACATCTCATCTGGGAAAAGTCTCTTCTATATGTACCAGAGTAGCTCTGACTCTGCCCACTCGTATTGGAATTCCTCGGGCCAGACGTACTACTCGTACTCTGTGGAGCTTTACTGGACTCTTGATTCCCTGGATAACGATTAGTTTCTCGTTTGGCTCCTCCATCCTCACTTTCAGACGAAGTGCGCGACCTACTCTTCTGAGTTTTAGGGTACTTACTTTTATCTGCCCCTTTATCAAAATTCTTCTCACCCCAGACTCTTCTGGGTCTTTCATAATTTCTTCCTCCCTAGACTCCATTGGGTCTGCCATTGCTGCATCTCGCCTCGCTTCTCACTCTGTTCTCCCTTAAGCTCTTGTATGCTTCAGTAATCATATCCGCCCTATCTGCGGCATCTTTCACCTCCTTTATCCCTGCTTCTTGGATCTTGAACTTTGTTTCGGGATGCATCATCCCCAAAAACTTCTCCATGACCATCAGTTGCTTCAGTTCAGCGTAAGATCCAACTCCAGCAGCCTCAATCCACTTCTGGAATCGTCTTTCCAGATCCCTTGCTGTCTCAGCAAACGTACATGCTCCAACCTTCACCATCTCTCTGAAGCGCTTTCTATAAGCTTCTGGGGTTAACTGAAACGAGCGCAATATGCTGCTCTTTACTGTGGCATAATCCTGGCACTCTTCCAGTGACAATTGGGTGTATGCCTCCCTGGCTGCACCGGTCAATCTCAACTGGACCAGCTGAGCCCATTCCTCCTGTGGCCACTCCTTGATGCTGGCTACTTTTTCAAAATGCTCGAAGAAGCTCTCTGCCTCTTCGGGAACAAACAAGGGAATGTCCTTCTCCCTAACCCTAACATCTGGTGAATGTGATACCTGGGTGGTGCTCTCTGGCAGCCCATGTTCAATCCTTTGCTCAGCCAAGGTTCTATTCGCTTCTATCTGCATTTGTTTTGTTCTCTCTTTTTCTTTTCCGATCTGGGCTTTTTCTTTTTCGACCTCTAGTCTTGCTTTCTCTTTTTCTTTCTCTTGTTCCAACTCCAGTTCCCTCATTTTGGTTTTCTCTTTTTCTACTTCCCTTTTCATCTGGAGTTCTAACTTCATCTTTTCCAGCTGGAACTGTCTCTCTTTGTCCTCTCGTTGTTACTGCATCTGGAGCTCTAACTGAAATCTTTCCAAGCTCCTATTTCGGCTACTCCTGCTACTGCGGCTACTCTTGCTGCTCCTACTCGATCCCTGGGATCTCACTTCATCCTGCCCATCATCCTCCTTTCCACTTTCATCTCCTTTCTGGGCTCCTTGCTCTGCCGCTGCACTTTTGGCTCTTAACTGCCTCAGGATCTCATCCTTCATCCCAGCTACTTTAGATGCTTTCAACCTAATGCCACATTTTTCTGCTATTTGTTTCAATTGATCCCTCGTGCAACCTTCTAAGTCCTCAGGCTTGCCTGACTCCACAAACGCTTGCATCTTATCCATCTTGTCCTGTGAGTCTTCCCAAGAGAGAGAGTAAACACCTGTGGTCACACAGTTTATCTATTTCAGCAAGGGTGCACAAATCCACTCTTGGACAGGGTGTGGGTGTGTCAGTTCACTCTCCCGGACACAGGCCCCCAATTTATTATAGTCTGTTGGTTGGTGGTGGTGTCGTCGTTGATCCTTCTCTACGGACAACCCAACCCACAACTCGGTAGAGTGCTTATACCTCTCTAGGAGATCACACTAGGCGCTTCTGGCTCTTGGAGAGGGGCTCAACGTCACACGTTTAGGGGATGCGGCTCCAACACTTAGCCTCGTGTTCACGTGCACACACCCACTCGAGCCGCCGTGACTCCCCACTCTCTCCTTATGAGATATGATCTCCTGAATCCCCTATGACTTGCTAGTATTACCTCCTACCCTGTCCACAGCAGTGGTTCTTGGTTCTTTCTCTCTCTCTCTCTTCTTCTGTACTATTTCATGGGAAGCCTCACTAGGACAAGGGCAAACACCAGCAAATTGGGATACATTTACTGGACAAAGCACATACACGATACATACACACATATAATAATAATGAATCCTATACTCTATAATATTACAATCAGGTTGCACTCCAACATCATCAGAACTCTATCATCAGCTTATCAAGTGGTACCCTATCTCCTGGTTCACCACCTGATACTATCAACCTCCTCAAGTAGATCAAGTATACATACACTGTTGCACTACCAACAAGAGAAATATATATATATCTATAAATGTGTACAAAGAAAATCAGCATTTGAATGCAATAACATATATCAGTATGAATGTTCATTGATACACAACGATGATCAATCGATCACTCTATCAGTCCTAGAACGCATACGTCTGTAGGTAATCCAGCCTACGACTGTAACTCTAAACTTCAGTATAAAACACTCCTTGACATAAGAATGCAAACAACCACTCACCTCTCACTGCGTCTTGCACACTAATGACAACCTAACACTATCAACTCCCTACAAGTAATCCACCAGAACTTCCCTTCCACCTCTGGAAGTTCACTACCCTGATATCTTCAGGTTCTTCTGGGCTTCACTACCAGGATCCTCTGCAGCTCCTCCAGGCTGCTATCATGAAGTTTCCTTGAGCAACTATGGTGCTTCACCCTTCTGCTGGGGTCCTCCACAGCTCTCCTGGCTGCTACGCCATGAAGTTTCCTCGAGCAATTATGGTGCTTCACCACCTCTAAAGAAGCACGTGACACTCCTCTTCACTGCTTCTCACAGCTCGAGGTCCTCTGCTCCTCTACCTTGGAGTCTCATCAACTACTTCATCTGTGCTGGCTTCGAAGTTCTCAGCAACTTCTTCCCCAAAGACAAACCTGCAACCCATTGACACTCCAATAAAATTGTTTCCCCTTTAACACATAAACAAAAATAACCACACAATATGCTTGCCTCAAACCTCTATCTGTCCTCTACATACAGTGAGAGTGGACTCCCCCGTTTTGGGCGGGTCCATACTCCACCTCGCCCGGCGGCGGTCCTCACTCACGCTGGGAGGGTCCTTCGCTGTCAGGAGCCAGGCTCCCTCAGTTGTCCGCTCGCGCTCAGAGGGGACGGACGTCGCTCCGTGTTCCTCCCTCTCCACTCTCTTATTTCAGGCTTTCTGCCTTATTAAAACATGTCTAACTTATCAATAACTGTTGCTACTGTCGCTGGGCACACGACCAACTACAAGCAATCACTATGAACTGGCGTATATCGTGCTTACCACAGATCGTCTGGTCGAGGGCGCTCCTTCCTCTGACGAGGCTTGGTCAGGGCGCTTCCACGGCCCACAATAATGTCTCTGGCCAGCTTGATACTCTCTTCTTCGACCAGGACTTGAGACCACAACGTTCCCAGCTCAGTTCCACAGCTGGCACGTTTACACACTTCTCTTCTCTTCGAGATATATCACTAGGGGTTCCCGTCTGGCGGGAGCTCGAACGGAGCGCGGCTTTCCCCTGCGATGTCTGGCACTCAAGTGAGGTCAAAGCCCCTCCAGAAGCGAGCCTCACGCCTCCAGCAAAATGTCCACATCTCCTAGCCAGTCATTTATCTGTTTTCTTCTTCATTGCCCAAAATCTCAAACTGTTATACATATCCAAGCAACTATATTACATATGGGTTATCACCTCAATATTTGCTAGACCTTCTAATCAGGTCAGGCTTGCTGAATAACTCTCAAGGAGGGAGACTCGTTTCTCCTGCAGGCTGAGATCATAACAACAGGTGCATTATTTGTTAAAAAAAATTTGGTTTATTGTTACACACAATGGTGCTACATAGCCTTCCCAGCTTGGTGCCTTCTTATAATACTTACTGATTAAAAAATAAATAATAAATACATTTTATTCAGGAAAAGTACATACAGTTGATTTACAAACATAATGTTGGATTTATAGACAGAGCTAGTACATACAATACCTAAAGCCACTAATACTCATAGCATTTCGGGCAAGGTGTGGGGGGAAAAAAACACAGACTGAAACTTAATAGTAATCGGGATTAGGTATAAATTGTGTTGAAAGAAGGAATAAAAAACACAAAAAGGGGGTTAACATAGCATAAATCAGCAATTGCACATGTTGGTGAACAGCGTTGTTTAAAAAATAGCAAGACATGGGTTGACATTTAGGAGGTAAGTTAGGTTACATGGAGTTAATTAGGTAGTACTTGGTTTAACTCTTAAACTGGTTGAGAGAGGTACAACCTTTGTCATGATTCGGGAGGTCATTCCACATTCTGGGTCCCTTGATTTGTAGAGCACTTCTAGTTTGGTTACACACAGCCAAATTGAGTAACAGGAAGAGGTCTTGGACACAAATTTGTTCCATGCTAAATGTAGAGGAATCAGCTGAGTATTCCTCAAATAAAATAAGTTGCCTCAGCTTATAAGGTAAATAAAATAAGCATTTCTCAAATAAGTAGCTGCCTCACCTCACTGCCTTACTGCTACATAGCCTTCCCGGCATGGTGCCTTCTTTTGATAATTACTTGTTCCACACCCAAATTGTATAACAGGAAGAGGTCTTGGACCCCTACTTCCCTCTCTCTTTTTTAATAATCTATATAGTCATAATTATAGCTTTAAGTATTCAACGAATAAAGTTTTTGACATTTTTACCGTTCTCCTTACCTAACATCATTTGTGCAGCATATTTTTATTTTATGTCTCACCCAGATTTAATTTCAAAATAAAACCAAACTAAATAAATTAGAAATGGGTATGTATAGCTAAGGTACACCCTTACTACTAGGTGAACAGGGGCATTTGGTGATAGTAAATGATCCCATCAGGCAGGGGTCATCACCTTCTCTCATATTTCATGTTCACCAGTGTTTATTTACTTAATAACTACTGGTATAATATCTTGCTATTATAAAACTAATTCTACTATCATCAAACACATATTTACTTCAAGTTTCAAGCAGAGAATGCATATATAACTAACACGAAGGATTCCTCTTCACTAGATTCACCAGCTATAATATTTTGGTCATGTTCCAATATCATAAATCTATCCCAGTGTTATGTAGTAGAGAAAAATTGAGTTATATCCAGTTTACGTAAAGCTACATGTGGTCGAAACCACACTTTAATCCCGGAATGAACTTACGAAGGTTTTTCCACTTAGGGTAGTTAATTGAATACGGACGTAGCCGCCACGAAGGCGCTAAGACGGAAAATGCTCTTAGCTAAGAGGAAAAACCTTCGTAAGTACCTTCCTGAATCCGGCCCCTGGTCTTTGACTACATGATGGAATTCAAACTTATGACCATGGGACAAGAGATCTGGGAAAGGAGAGCTGACTACAGGAAAGGGGACTATATGAGGATAAGGGACTATCTGGGTGAAGTGCAGTGGGAGGAAGAAATTAGAGGAAAAACAGTCCAAGATATGATGGACCTAGTCATACAGAAATGCCAGGAGGCCGAAGAGAGATTTATACCAACGGTAAAGGGAAAAAATAAGAAGGAATATAATAACCCACGGTTTAATAGACAGTGTCAGGAAGCAAAAATGGCCAGCAGGTGGGAGTGGAGGAAGTACAGAAGACAAAGAACAGAGGACAACAGGATCAGATACAACAGAGCTAGGAACGATTACATTAACATAAGACGAACATCGGAAAGGGACTATGAGAACGATATTGCAGTCAAAGCGAAAAAACAACCTAAGTTACTACACAGTCATATAAGAAGAAAAATGTCGGTGAACGACCAAGTGACAAGACTAAGGAAGACAGAGGGGGGCATATACTGAAAGTGACAAGGAAATCTGCGAGGCACTGAATGCCAGTTTCCATGGAGTGTTCACTACCGAGCCTGAGCAGCTCCCATTGTTGGAAGGGGTTACCCTAGATAAAAGACTATCAGATATAGAGGTGACAACAGAGGAGGTAATGAAGCAGTTGACAACTCTAGATGCAACTAAAGCAGTTGGACCAGACAAAGTATCACCGTGGATACTAAAAGAAGCAGCACAGGCCCTCAGCGTGCCTCTGGCAATGATCTTTAATAAGTCACTTATGTCAGGAGAATTGCCCAGTTGCTGGAAGAAGGCAAATGTCGTGCCGATCTTCAAGAAAGGTGATAGGGAGGAGGCACTTAACTATAGACCTGTATCACTGACAAGCATCCCCTTTAAAATAATGGAAAGAATAATTAGGCTACGACTGGTTGCACACCTGGAGAATATTAGGTTTGTGAACAAACATCAACATGGGTTCTGGACAGGGAAATCGTGCCTAACAAACCTTCTGGAATTCTATGATTAAATAACGAGGATAAGACAGGACAGAGATGGTTGGGCAGACTGCATATTTCTGGACTGCCAAAAAGCCTTTGATACAGTACCGCACATGAGACTGCTGTTCAAGCTCAAGAGGCAGGCGGGGGTGGGGGGAAAGGTCCTAGCATGGATAAGGAACTACCTAACAGGAAGGAGCCAAAGAGTTACGGTAAGGGGCGAGAAGTCGGACTGGCGAATAGTAACAAGTGGAGTACCACAAGGATCGGTGCTGGGACCAATTCTATTTCTTGTATATGTTAACGACATGTTTACAGGCGTAGAGTCCTACATGTCGATGTTTGCGGATGACGCAAAGTTGATGAGAAGAGTTGTGACAGATGAGGATTGCAGGATCCTCCAAGAGGACCTGAACAGGTTGCAGAGATGGTCAGAGAAATGGCAACTGGAATTCAACACGAGCAAATGTAAAGTTATGGAAATGGGACTAGGAGATAGGAGACCAAAGGGACAGTACACAATGAAGGGGAACAGCCTACCTGTAACGACGCGTGAAAGAGACCTGGGGGTGGACGTAACACCTAATCTATCTCCTGAGGCACATATAAATAGGATAACGACAGCAGCGTACTCTACACTGGCAAAAGTTAGAACATCATTCAGAAACCTAAGTAAGGAGGCATTTAGGGCGCTTTACACTGCCTACGTAAGGCCAGTCTTAGAGTATGCCGCCTCATCATGGAGTCCCCATCTGAAGAAGCATATAATGAAACTGGAAAAGGTTCAGAGGTTTGTAACGAGACTCGTCCCAGAGCTACGAGGGATGGGGTATGAGGAGCGCCTGAGGGAACTGTGCCTTACGACACTAGAAAGAAGAAGGGAGAGGGGGGGACATGATAGGAACGTATAAGATACTCAGAGGGATTGACAGAGTGGACATAGACGAAATGTTCACACGGAATAGTAACAGAACGAGGGGACATGGATGGAAGCTTGAAACTCATATGAGTCACAGAGATGCTAGGAAGTTTTCTTTTAGCGTGAGAGTAGTGGGAAAATGGAATGCACTTCAGGAACAGGTTGTGGAAGCAAATACTATTCATAATTTTAAAACCAGGTATGATAGGGAAATGGGACAGGAGTCATTGCTGTAAACAGCCGATGCTCGAAAGGCGGGATCCAAGAGTCAATGCTCGATCCTGCAGACACAACTAGGTAAGTACAACTAGGTGAGTACACACACACACACACACACACACACACACACACACACACACACACACACACACACACACACACACACACACACACACACACACACACATGCAGCCCCAGCATGGAGTCTATATCTAGTCTATTCTAATGCTCTATTCTAATATTATTCATTCTAATGCTCTATTCGGCTTTTAGTTAGAGAACAATTCGTCTGCAATCAGTTGTCATACAGAATGCTTTAATTATGGAGAATCGTATTTAATTCTCACACAAATTGGATATAATGTGTTTACTGTAAGGAAATCTGACGCAATGCTGGCGTCAGGTGACGTGAGAATTCTAGCCTACTGCACAGATGAATTATTAGTACATGAGAATTCTACGAGTTGTTAATTTTACTTACTACAATAATTAGCATGGTTAGTAATAAGTAATGAGAATACAACAATGCTGTATTCAGTGTTGGAAATATCCAACAACAGCAACTGGAGGACAGAAAATTATAATAGTAGTCATATATAAACCCCCACCGAATGACAGAAGACCTTACAGGAATATGATAGAAACAACTTGGCCACCATCAATATAATAGAGAGAGCAGCTTCTGTGGCTAGCAGGAACGGATCCAGACTTCTAATCATGGGAGACTTTAACCATGGGAAGATAGATTGGGGGAACAGAGACCCACATGGAGGCCCAGACACATGGAGAGCTAAGCTGCTGGATGTGGCAACAAGAAACTTTCTAAGTCAACACGTCAAGGGACCGACAAGAATGAGAGGAGGGGATGAACCAGCCTTGCTTGATCTGATATTTACCCTAAATGAGTCGGATATAAGGGAAGTTAAGTTGGAAGCCCCCTTGGGAATGAGTGATCATAGTGTATTGAGCTTTAAGTACCTGGTTGAGCTGGGAATTATCACCCCCAAAAAAGAACTGGGAACCAAAGGGCTGGCGTACCGAAAGGGAAACTATGAGGAAATGAATAAATTCCTATTGGATATACATTGGGACACAGAACTCGGAACCAAGTCCGTACAAGACATGATGGACTATGTCACCCAAAAATGTCAGGAGGCTGTAAGCAGGTTTGTCCCAGCCCGACAGAAAAAAACAGAGAAGCAAAGGAAGAATCCGTGGTTTAATAGGGAATGTATGAAAGGAAAGGAGCTGAACAAAAAGGCATGGAGGAACTTCCGTAATAACAGAACACCAGAAAGTAGAGAGAGATACCAGAGAACCAGGAACGAGTATGTCAGTGTGAGAAGAGCAGCTGAGAAAAGGTATGAAAATGATATAGCTAATAAAGCCAAGACCGAACCTTCGTGACAATCCATCAACATGGGTTCAGGGAGGGTAAATCTTGCCTTACAGGCTTGATAGAATTCTACGATCAGGTGACAAAGATTAAGCAAGAAAGAGAAGGATGGGCGGACTGCATTTTTTTGGACTGTCGGAAAGCCTTTGACACAGTACCCCATAAAAGGTTGATGCATAAGCTGGAGAAACAGGCTGGAGTAACTGGTAGGGTGCTCCAGTGGATAAGGGAGTACCTAAGCAATAGGTAGCAGAGAGTTACAGTGAGAGGTGAGACCTCAGAATGGCGTGAAGTCACCAGTGGAGTCCCACAGGGCTCTGTGCTTGGACCTATCCTGTTTCTGATATACGTAAATGATCTCCCAGAGGGTATAAACTCATTCCTCTCAATGTTTGCTGACGACGCCAAAATTATGAGAAGGATTAAGACAGATGAGGACAGCTTGAGGCTTCAAGAAGACCTGAACAAGCTGCAGGAATGGCCGAACAAATGGCTGCTAGAGTTTAACCCAAGCGAATGTAATGTAATGAAGATAGGGGTAGGAAGCAGGAGACCAGATACAAGGTATCATTTGGGAGATTAGATACTTAAAGAGTCGGAGAGAGAGAAAGACCTGGGGGGTTGATATCACGCCAGACCTGTCCCCTGAGGCTCATATCAAGAGGATAACAGCAGCAGCATATGCCAGGTTGGCTAACATAAGAACGGCCTTTAGAAACTTGTGTATGGAATCTTTCACAACATTATGCTCTATCGAATAGAGCATTGGTGTATTTAAATACTCCGAAATTACCATCTCTTTTAAGGGTCTGAGCAGGTGGTGGAGCGGGTTAAGGCGTACCTGTTATGCCAGTTGCTGGAAGGCTTCTGTGCTGGCTAGGGTTCGAGTCTCCTGGTGGGAAAGTGTTCTAAAGTTGTATACTTCACTCTCGTGTTTAGGAGAGTTGTGCCTTAAGCATAGACACTGTGTCTTCCCATATTAACAGGGACTTGATGAAATAAACGTACAAATGACCCCTCACTTGCTCTAGTGCTCTTGGGAGGTGGTGATCTTTGGTGTATTTAAATACTCCGAAATTACCATCTCTTTTAAGGGTCTGAGCAGGTGGTGGACCGGGTTAAGGCGTACCTGTTATGCCAGTTGCTGGAAGGCTTCTGTGCTGGCTAGGGTTCGAGTCTCCTGGTGGGAAAGTGTTCTAAAGTTGTATACTTCACTCTCGTGTTTAGGAGAGTTGTGCCTTAAGCATAGACACTGTGTCTTCCCATATTAACAGGGACTTGATGAAATAAACGTATAAATGACCCCTCACTTGCTCTAGTGCTCTTGGGAGGTGGTGATCTTTGGTGTATTTAAATACTCCGAAATTACCATCTCTTTTAAGGGTCTGAGCAGGTGGTGGAGCGGGTTAAGGCGTACTTGTTATGCCAGTTGCTGGAAGGCTTCTGTGCTGGCTAGGGTTCGAGTCTCCTGGTGGGAAAGTGTTCTAAAGTTGTATACTTCACTCTCGTGTTTAGGAGAGTTGTGCCTTAAGCATAGACACTGTGTCTTCCCATATTAACAGGGACTTGATGAAATAAACGTACAAATGACCCCTCACTTGCTCTAGTGCTCTTGGGAGGTGGTGATCTTTGGTGTATTTAAATACTCCGAAATTACCATCTCTTTTAAGGGTCTGAGCAGGTGGTGGAGCGGGTTAAGGCGTACCTGTTATGCCAGTTGCTGGAAGGCTTCTGTGCTGGCTAGGGTTCGAGTCTCCTGGTGGGAAAGTGTTCTAAAGTTGTATACTTCACTCTCGTGTTTAGGAGAGTTGTGCCTTAAGCATAGACACTGTGTCTTCCCATATTAACAGGGACTTGATGAAATAAACGTATAAATGACCCCTCACTTGCTCTAGTGCTCTTGGGAGGTGGTGATCTTTGGTGTATTTAAATACTCCGAAATTACCATCTCTTTTAAGGGTCTGAGCAGGTGGTGGAGCGGGTTAAGGCGTACTTGTTATGCCAGTTGCTGGAAGGCTTCTGTGCTGGCTAGGGTTCGAGTCTCCTGGTGGGAAAGTGTTCTAAAGTTGTATACTTCACTCTCGTGTTTAGGAGAGTTGTGCCTTAAGCATAGACACTGTGTCTTCCCATATTAACAGGGACTTGATGAAATAAACGTACAAATGACCCCTCACTTGCTCTAGTGCTCTTGGGAGGTGGTGATCTTTGGTGTATTTAAATACTCCGAAATTACCATCTCTTTTAAGGGTCTGAGCAGGTGGTGGAGCGGGTTAAGGCGTACCTGTTATGCCAGTTGCTGGAAGGCTTCTGTGCTGGCTAGGGTTCGAGTCTCCTGGTGGGAAAGTGTTCTAAAGTTGTATACTTCACTCTCGTGTTTAGGAGAGTTGTGCCTTAAGCATAGACACTGTGTCTTCCCATATTAACAGGGACTTGATGAAATAAACGTATAAATGACCCCTCACTTGCTCTAGTGCTCTTTGGTGTATTTACATACTCCGAAATTACCTTTTAAGGGTCTGAGCAGGTGGTGGAGCGGGTTAAGGCGTACCTGTTATGCCAGTTGCTGGAAGGCTTCTGTGCTGGCTAGGGTTCGAGTCTCCTGGTGGGAAAGTGTTCTAAAGTTGTATATATATATATATATATATATATATATATATATATATATATATATATATATATATATATATATATATATATATATATGAATGAAAACTCACACCCCAGAAGTGACTCGAACCCATACTCCCAGAAGCAACGCAACTGGTAACTACAGGGCGCCTTAATCCGCTTGACCATCACGGCCGTCAAAAGGAAGTGATAGCCGAGGCTATTTGAGCCACTTCCCCGACGGCAACTCGGATGGTAATCTTGGGCATAGCATTTCACCAAATCACCTCATTCTTTGGGGCACACGTGAGGAACACAAATGCGAACAAGCCTGAATGGTCCCCAGGACTATATGCGAATGAAAACTCACACCCCAGAAGTGACTCGAACCCATACTCCCAGAAGCAACGCAACTGGTAACTACAGGGCGCCTTAATCCGCTTGACCATCACGGCCGTCAAAAGGAAGTGATAGCCGAGGCTATTTGAGCCACTTCCCCGACGGCAACTCGGATGGTAATCTTGGGCATAGCATTTCACCAAATCACCTCATTCTTTGGGGCACACGTGAGGAACACAAATGCGAACAAGCCTGAATGGTCCCCAGGACTATATGCGAATGAAAACTCACACCCCAGAAGTGACTCGAACCCATACTCCCAGAAGCAACGCAACTGGTAACTACAGGGCGCCTTAATCCGCTTGACCATCACGGCCGTCAAAAGGAAGTGATAGCCGAGGCTATTTGAGCCACTTCCCCGACGGCAACTCGGATGGTAATCTTGGGCATAGCATTTCACCAAATCACCTCATTCTTTGGGGCACACGTGAGGAACACAAATGCGAACAAGCCTGAATGGTCCCCAGGACTATATGCGAATGAAAACTCACACCCCAGAAGTGACTCGAACCCATACTCCCAGAAGCAACGCAACTGGTAACTACAGGGCGCCTTAATCCGCTTGACCATCACGGCCGTCAAAAGGAAGTGATAGCCGAGGCTATTTGAGCCACTTCCCCGACGGCAACTCGGATGGTAATCTTGGGCATAGCATTTCACCAAATCACCTCATTCTTTGGGGCACACGTGAGGAACACAAATGCGTAGCGCTTGACCATCACGGCCGTCAAAAGGAAGTGATAGCCGAGGCTATTTGAGCCACTTCCCCGACGGCAACTCGGATGGTAATCTTGGGCATAGCATTTCACCAAATCACCTCATTCTTTGGGGCACACGTGAGGAACACAAATGCGAATTAAGTCAATGTCAAGCGGATTAAGGCGCCCTGTAGTTACCAGTTGCGTTGCTTCTGGGAGTATGGGTTCGAGTCACTTCTGGGGTGTGAGTTATCATTCGCATATAGTCCTGGGGACCATTCAGGCTTGTTCGCATATATATATATATATATATATATATATATATATATATATATATATATATATATATATATATATATATATATATATATATATATATATCTGTGAGATTTTTTTTTCTTTGACAATTATCAAAGGAATTAATTCCTCTTGAGGTTACGTTAATCGTAACTGCCTCGCAAGAGAGGCAGACCTTAAACAGCAAGAGCTGCCAGTGGCAGATATTTAATCTTAAAGTCTAAGATCATAGGACCGCGGGAGCAAACTGCCAGGCGAAACCACACGGGTAACACCTGTCACTTAGGTCGCTGGCTCCTCCTAGTTAACAACTAATAAAGGGTAGCCGACGGATTCTCTCTTCTTATTTATAGAAGTGTGGTGCTGTGCAATGGACTTGAGCTTTAGATACAGACTTGATATGAACATAAGCAGGCAAAGCGTTGCAGAACATAAAATGTGGGGCAGTAATATTGGAAGGTTTGACGTAAACGACCGTTTTCTATAACAAACAATTTATTCACAAAACAAGAACTAAAACTACTACACAGTGAATTTACGTTACTTTACTGTCACTCCAGTGGCACATTAAAGTACAGCTAATCAACAGCCTGATGGACCCACGGTATTCTTATCCCGTCGTCGCTGACTGAACAATGACACTAACTGAACAAAGTGATGCCCACTGGTGACGCAAGCTTGCAATCAATATTGTCACGGCTTCACGGTGACCAATACTCTAATCACAAAACTTGACTGGCGCTCGCTGCCCTCAACGACGTACCAAGTAACAAGGCGGTTAATCCAAGAATGATAACCCGTTATAAAAATCTTACGTTAACACTTGTCTCTCAGGACAATCAACAACAAAAGTTACTCTAATTGAATTTAAACAATTACGTTAACACACACGTGTCTCAACGACACTTAAATGGCAGCAATAACTCGTAAATCAATTAATTACATCAACTTGAAAGTCAAGCATTCGGTGAGTAATTCCCAATTAATTACTGAATACAACAGCCTATTAATTCAGACGAGTATTGACAAAGCCAACTGTCACTCAACTGACAGTTCTCTTCCGGTCTTATGACAAGATTACCTTAACGAGGGTAGACTACTGTACCACACACATGGTTACAAGATACTCCGTGTAAACAACAACATCAACACCTGGTGAATTCACTAAGTGGCGGTTACTAATTATCTTTAATTAGCTATGAGTGCTTAATCACTCTGTCCGCAGACAGATCTGATCAGTCCAACGAATTACAGCAACTTAATTACAGCGCAATTGACTCCAATCATAACAGACCATCAACCACTTACGTTAATCAATCAATTAACGACAGCTCGTTAAATCGTTAACACTACGTTAGTCTTCACTTGACAATTCCTCCACTGCGTGAACTTCACTGTGACTGTTGCCTTTACACGTCTCTACGTTAATCACGTTAATCACAACAATGTTCAACGAACAAGTGACCTCGTTAAGTAAATCGTGACCCCCGGTGACGTTAACTGACTTTAATTCTCACGGAATCCTTCACAGTACACAACGCCTTCCACCAAGGTCAAACTTGTCTATGGTTTACACACGGTACAACACAGTACATCCTTGCCACTCACGGCAAAACTTGTAAATGACTTCCCCCAGTAAATTATCCACCAATAATTCACACTTTACCACAACACAATTGTAAAATTTATAACCAAGGGAAACCTCCCTGTTACCACTTTCACTGCTGAAAAAGGGAATCAAATTACAGGAATACATATGCGGCACATAGAGAAAAATAGCAGCAAATAACTCACTTACTCTACCTCTAAATGTGTCACTAGGTGTCCTCACACACGTCAACAATCACAGTTGGGCCCAACCTCAACTTGATGACGGCAAACAGGGTAGACTCACACGTCTCCAATTCCCATTCACCTCACCAGGTGGTCACAGGGACAGAGGACAGACGGAACACTGGGGGCGAACCCTGCTTCAGAGATTTATTACCCAAACGGAAACAGTGTACTTACATCAATCAGCGGGCCCGCAACACTCCCATTCACTCTCATACACGTCAAAATCACACTCCCACTGCTGCTGCTGGATGATGACGTAAGCGTCCTCACTTCCTACACGTGGTCAGGTGGAGCACAGGGTCCTAGACCACGGGGTTAGCTCCACACACAGAGACCAGGGTGGCGCAGACACGTCGGCTTAGGCAGACCAGGGTGCGCGCACAACAGCAGGGATGCGGTACCACGCCCTTCCACTTGACACGGTACCCCAGGATACGACGGTACATGGTGTTACACGGTACACGAGACCCGAGACGAAGTCCTTCACTGTTCTCTTTGGTAGTTCCTCAGAATTAGGAACTTTAAGGTTTCTCTCATAACACTGAAACCTTCTCTAGCACGTCTCACTGCAGTACCTTCAAGCACAGATACGATAGACGGTGGATGTCACTTTCGTAGCCCGATAATTAACAGCGTCACTCAGTCCAGTTGCTCTAAGATGGCGTCCGACAATTACGCGGCTAGGTGACAAGTTCACACTGTTCGGTACAAGCACCTTTCCGACTACCGGATTCTTACGGACGGCACACGGAAAGATAGCAAGATAATAGGCATGACTTTAGTAACGTTGCAGGCGGTATTTTCCGACGCTTGGCCTTGCACGACAAATTACGTCCTCTCATAGCAACGTTGTAGGTAAGAATGTCTTTTCCCGCCAAGGCTGCCTCTCGGGTACCATGCGGTACTCCTCAGCGTCTTGGCCAATCACGGTTCAGCATTCCTGAGGCCCAGGAGCCTTGGCCAATGGGGTACCTGCCTCATGACGCTACCCCCTCTCTCACAAGGTGGACACGTGATAAGGGGGGTGGTCTACGGCCGTTAACCCCCCATACCTCCCTCTCTACACTTGACTTGTACAAAATTTCCCTGAAATCAACTCCCTCCTGTAATTTCCTTCACAGACCTGATACAACGATCAGAATGACATCAATGGCTAGCAAATGTCCCGGGCTGTCCAACGACACCCAACACGACTGTGGAAAAGTTATATTCAGAAAGTTGAATCATGGTTGTTTATCAATGGTGCACCATGCAATTTCGTACTTAATTCAGTGCACGAGAGAGCAGGAAAAATATGTCTCCTGACAATATCCGCCGAGAGAGAGGGGGAAGGGGGGACAGACAGGCACGTGGTGAGCAAGGTCCTACACTTCAACCAATTTTAACGTGAATCACGATGCCTGCTCCAGCCAAGACTTGACCTAGTTAGGTATAAATACCTGCTGAAGGCCCTGGGGGTGACAAGAACCGTATCTCCCTTAGTTAAACAAAATCAACGTAGAAAGGTGCGTTGTTTGGACTTCGTGGATGGCGAGGCAGGTACAGTGTATGGGTGAGGGTGAGGGGAGGGTCGCCGTCGTCCAAGTGCCGAACAAGGCGATGGCAACGGCGTTCGGCACTGGGAACGCCGTCGTTCCCAGCGTTCGGCGGGAACGAAGTTGTCTGGAACTTTCACTTTCATGCTGCTTATTGGAGTGTTAAACATATCCTCATACTGTTATTTTTTGGGGGGGGGTTTCACTAATATCTTTGTCATTTCACTAATGTCGTGTATGAACCTTCAATCATACGAATAGGCCCAATAGTGGCAGTGGTTTTTGCTTTACTTTCGCATATGTGAAGAAGTATTTTGAATTTTTCTTTATTTCCTGAATTGCTTTCTGTTCTAACTGTCTTCCTTCAGTTTGACATGAGTGTTTCAATTTCTGCTCGATTTCTTCAATCTCCCTATTTATATTATTCCTTCTTTGACAGGAGAGTTGTGTCTGCCTAAGCATTTCCGTTATTTTTTTCTTTCTTTTATAGTGCCGTCTGCATTCTCTTTCTACGTTTCAAATTTTTCTGGCTTTCTTCAAAGAAACATGTTTCAGACAGACTTGATACACATCCGAAGTCAGTTTTTCAATTCCTTCTGTAGGACTTGTATTACTTAGAACAGTTTCCCATGGGATGTTTGTAAGTTCCCTGTTTATTTTCTCCCAGTCTATCCTTTTATTATTAAATTTGAATTTACTGAATAACCTGTGGGATATCTGGGGCTTGACTCAATTATTTAATTATTTAAGTATTTAATTTAATAACGAAGGACCACCCACTTTTGAGAAAAGAGCAAAACTAATAAAAAGTGATGATTAGAAACATAAGGAAGAACCAGTGTCTATGGACAAATATTAGAAAGAATAATCACTTAAATAAATAATGAACTGTATGGTTAATTAACTAAAGTCAGAGCCTCAAACACCTACATTGGGGGGGGGTATTGCTAGAACTTCATATACATCTAGGAACTAGTGTGGTTCGTGCACCAGTTCATTGTGGAATAAAGAACATTGTGACCAAATTATTATAGAATCAATAGGTAACTTCAAATAGAAAAGATTAATGATTGTTAGAATTAAAAAGCAATCATCTAAGTGAACACTTCCATCTCCAGTTCACATGGCAAGTACTCAATATGATAATATTATGGATATGTATAATAAATTGGAGCAATTAAATGTGTACAAAAAGTCTTAGCTTTTAAGACGATTTCTATGACATCGTTCGTGCTTCGTCCTCGTGATCTCAAGATCTCCACACAGAAGCCCTTAGAGGTGAATAACACGAATGTAGTTAACGGCTCGTTAACTCCTCACATAGGAGCTGTAATTTAAAGGATATTACGTAGCATTGAACTAGGCTACTTAAATCTCAATATTCATGAAATAGAAAATAAAGATTAATGCGGTACTAACGTTGGATGTTTTGTCGTCTTGCTATGTAACGACAGACTGCCCACGAAATATACAATCTCTAATGATGCATCAAGAAAGAACTATATACTTATCGTGAGTGCAGTGTATGCTGAAGTCTGCCGGTATCGCGTCTCAGCCTCAAACTTCCACAATGTTGTACACGTGGTGGAGAGTTTGGCTTGATTATCGACGCGTTATTATTTGACCGAGCGCTGTGGTTCACGTGGAAGAATAATTATTCGTTCTAAGCTGAGTATCAGTGTAATTCTTGCTGATAATCCCAACGTCACATGTCTCAGACTCTGACGCCACGACTTTCCTGTCCAAGTACGTACTCTCACTGCTCACTCCGCAACACGAGCTACCGCCACACACACACACAATGGCGTCTCCTTCTCCCTCAACCCGCGTCCTGCATTCACCACCGAAAATTATTTATCACGAATAATACTATTTCGCGCAATTGTGGTTGAAATACTTTAATAAAGACTGGGTTGTGATTCTAGGGATTTAAATATTATTGCTTTCCTGTCTTATGATGGTAAACGAGAAAGGGAGAAGGTTTTAGTTTTCTCCATGGCTTTCATGCGTGACAGAAAAACTATTACTTGATAACAATTGTAACTAAAAACTCTCGATTTAGAATTATTTGGGAGTTATGTTATCCGTAAATAATTATCACACGGAATACTGATGATTTTAGAGAACCACATTAAATTCTCTAGCACACTGGCAATAAATGTGTTTAACTGGATATAATCTGACGCAATACTGGTGTTTGAATTCGTAAGAATTCCAGCATCCTATATGTAGATATAATGGTTAGTTTATGTGAACATTACTGTTAGTAAGTTTTAGTGACTACTGTAGTTAGTATATAATAATACTGATTTATTATAATACAATAGTATTGTATTAGTGTTGGAAATTTCCAACATAACTCCGGGGGAAGATTTCTCGGGTCGCAGTGCAATGTTGAGTACTGACATACCTATCCCGAAGTTAGTATTAATGTTAATATGTTAGTATGTTAGTACACACATAACGGATGTCCCGTAATTGTCAAAGACATACAAGAAATTTGAGTCTTGTAAAAAATTCATGTTGAATGGAACATGTTATTGTGAATCATCTAAAGTTAATGACTAATAATGCCTACAATAAACTCTGTGACTGGTGTCGTTATGACATGTAATGTTAATGTTACTAAGTCTTAAAGTCTTGTAAACTCTCAGATACTCTAGACGAAATAATTTTCTTGTTAATAGCCTATACAACAAATTAAGGATTAAACATTGAAATATTAAATGATTAAGTTATCTGTAATCAGGAACTCCCTGAAGCTTACAATAAACTCAACAACTAGGGTCGCAGTGACATGTAATGGTGTATTACGTAGTTGCTGAATCGTAGGCAAACTCAGAAAAAGCTCCTAAGAACTGATAACATTATTGTATAAGTTATATTCTACATTATTATACAGTAAAGTATTACTGGGTCATTTAAGATCAAGGAGACTCTGGCACTACAGTAAGGTCGCTGTGACTTGTAACTATTGAGTTACTAGACAGTAACATCACGCAGCATCATGACCACCCCAAAATCAAATGATGAAATTTAATTTAATATGTACTGTCGTGCAGTAGTCATTCTGACTGATGGTACAACTAATTTGCTAACTAGCTAAAATAGTGTAAAATTAGAGAACTGAAAAGATTTGTTCATTAAAATCAAGGAAGATTCTGAGTCGACAGTGAGATTAGTAGCCTAGTCATTCTGACTCATGAGCTAATTGAATTGCAGCTCATAGGCTTGACACTGTAAACTCATTTATACATCCGCAACCTTTAAATGAAAATTGAGTTTATTAAATCAGTCTCTATAAGTATAGTCAACTGTAATTAATGGTGAGTACAGATTAGGCTAGTACTCAGTTGACACTAACTAAAGTCCCTAAACCTACCTAAATAAATGGTTTAAATTTCTAACCTACCTAAGTAGAGGACTAAGCTAAATGTGATAACTCGCTAATTCTTAGTGAAGTTACCCTAGCTAAATTGTGAGCAATAATGTACTCAAATTAACATTGGGAGCTGTATTGAGCGCGTGAACAGGTTGAGCTATATTGAGCTCATTAACAGTTAACAGAGTGAGCTATATTGAGCTCGTTAACAGTTAACAGGGCGAGCTATATTGAGCTCTTAAACATGGTGAGCTATATTGAGCTCGTTAACAGAGTTAACAGGGTGAGCTATATTGAGCTCGTTAGCATGGGGAGCTATATTGAGCTCATTAAGCATATTAACAGGGTGAGTTATATTGAACGCGTTAACAGAGTTAACAGGGTGAGCTATATTGAGCTCGTTAACATGGGGAGCTATATTGAGCTCATTAAGCATGTTAACAGGGTGAGTTATATTGAACTCGAATTAACGAGGTGGAACATTGTATCGTTCAATTATCATAGCGAGCAATATTGAGCTCGTATTCGCATGGGGAACAATAAAGCACTCAATTATTACGTTAATTCAAAGGTGAGCTATATTGAGCTCATTAAGCATGTTAATTAACAATGCTGATGTTTAATGATAATGCATGAAACAAAGGGAAACCTAAGATTGCTGGAAATTAAATTACTGCTACGATTAATCTTATTCAAGATAATTTGTAACATTTTCCCAACCTAAACGTTTCACGGGTTATTAGTTCTCTGTAGACCCACTTACATATTGGTAAGTTTGCAAGTTTGTTCGTGCTGCGCTCCTACAATAATTAAGCAGAAACGAAAAAAAACAACTCAAACAAAAATTGATGCAAGTATTTTCACTAACTCTTAGTGCAGAAAACATTGTATTAATAAGGTTTTCTTGGCAAACCTTAAGCGCAAGTATTTTGGACCTTGGTCCCAGTGAATTTATAATTATAGAAGTTGCTTGATGATTTCATAATATTGCTAAATTCAGGAAATGCTAGATGCATTGATTGCTAGATTCTGTAGCCTAATATTATTAATTACCTAGGGAGTGCTAGATTCTCTAGCCTAATATGATCAATTGCCTAGGGAGACTGAGTGTGGTCAATTATTACTTGTCGAGAATAATTCTAGGTCTGCAGTGGATTCAATGGCTTGGTCGCTGTGACTTGTACTTGTTTAGGTACGGACCACTGATTTTCCACTGAGAGCTATGAAACATCTCGGCGAATACTAATTGTACTACATTCAATCTGAGTTTATTACTCAGCTGTGTTTCTCATTTTAGCTTGCTGCTGGAGAATTGATTTACTGCTGACTAATTTGTTATTGTTGGCAGGCTTAGGCTTGTTCACATTCAGAACTTTACCAGTAAGTAAGTAGCCACCTGCTGATCAGAGCATATTCATGCCCAATCGTTTAACATGTCCAGTTATAAACTGGTAATAGTAGTCTGCTCCTACTAGTACATTTACATTGTTAAGGCGGTCAGACGTTAACTTGTTGTCAGCCAAATTAATTTCACGTTCCTGCAGGAAGTGGGCTGTGTACCCCAGACCCTTAATATTTAGGTCAAAAGGTATTTGATCTACAACAATGGCTTGGATAGCCTTGGCATGACTACCTAGTCGTACAAGCGGTTGAACTACTGAGTATTCATGGGTTCCTCGATTTATCATGAACCCTGACAAGTTTAATTTTACCTGTCTGATTGGTTGTAAATTGAGTGCCTCTGCCGCTTTCTGAGTTATGAAAGTTCTCTGGGAACCTTGATCAAATAGTCCACGAGTGGTGATCTTGGCTCCTTTGTTCTTTACTTGAAGTTGGGCAGTAGGCAAAGCAGCATCCACTTGAGATGCTTGTGAAATTACGCTGTACACATCTCGCACCTTGCAGCACTGTACTGGTGTAGATTCTCTACCTCCTATTCTAGGATTGACATAATTTGTCCTAACTAATTTGCACAGTGCAGCATGATGCTTGCCCCTTCTACACCTATTGCAGGTGTTCAGTGGGGTGTCACAGCTATCAACATTATGTGATTTGAGACACCTAGTACATTTGTGTAACTGTTTGAGTCGTCTAACTCTTGTGTCTCTATTAGGGTAATTTTTATTTATTTTTTTTTATTTTTTTTTTTACATGCAAGCATGCGTATAACGTACAAGAAAAACAGAACAAATATAACATAGAACAAAAGTACAAAGCACACATATGTACAAGGACAAAGGAACAAATCAATAGAAGACCAGCCAGAAGGGCTGACCACAAAAAAATGCATATACAAACAATACACAATTAGTAACACAGTGTAATACAAACATAAGGAAAAACCCCAGGACAAAATGCACACAAAACAAGCCTGCTAACACCTCAAATACATACAGAGAGGCGAGAAACATACAAGAATAAGGACAATAACAATAAAGAAAACAGATCCGCCATAACAAACGGAAGGCAAAACATAAAGAGCACACGCCAACAGCCTGAAGGGCACACAACATGACAAACAAGTGCACACGACATCCATAACCGAACACACAAACGCATAGGAACTGCACACCCCCCCACGAGCCATACAAAAAAACCCACAAAACAAACCGGAGCACGCAGGAACCGGGAAACAATACCCACCCCACCCACTCACATACACACCCCACAACCAGGCAACA
Source organism: Procambarus clarkii (assembly GCF_040958095.1). Taxonomy (NCBI): domain Eukaryota; kingdom Metazoa; phylum Arthropoda; class Malacostraca; order Decapoda; family Cambaridae; genus Procambarus; species Procambarus clarkii. Next base: position 46,774,929 of record NC_091167.1, on the reverse strand, counting down.
CAAAATACATAGAAATCACTTGCGAGGAACCTCGTGAGAAATGTACTTCTCCGGGAACTGCTCACGAGGATATTTCGACTTGTAAGCTTCCCAGACGAGATTTTCAAGGTCGGTAGGGTTTTTGATCCCCCGCGCTCGAGCGGGTATCATAAACTCGGGAACATCTATATCTGGCGGCATCGGCCAAAGCCTAAGGTCACTGACGCAAGTCGCATAACGAGGCTGGGGAGCGCCAACCACGCCCCTCGAGGAAGCAGATGACACCGGAGAAGCGGACGAGGGACGCCGAGCCTGCCACGCCTTCGCCATCGGAGCAGGTGTCGGACGCTGAGACGACAGCACTTCCACGGATACCGCAGGAGACACGGAAGGGACTGCAGGAAACGGAAGAGGCGGCAAGACCGCTGCCGAGGAAACGGGTAACGAGGAAGGGGCCACAGAACATCCAGAGCGAGCATCCTTTCTCAACATCACCACCAGGCCACCCCGCTCACCACCAACTACAGCAGGGGGAACCACCGCCCACGAAGAACCGGAGCCATCCGACGCAGGACCCTCGGACACCGGACCAGAGGTTGAGGCCGAAACGCCGGCACCGGCATCCTCAGGCAAGTGTACCTCCGCCACCACCGTAGTGTGCACCACATCCGGAGCCACGCCACCGTCAACGGAAGGACGACACTCGTCGAATTCGCCAACATCAGCCCACACAGAAGAACGCCGGGAACGCTTAGGCTCGGGCCGCACATCATCAGACCCGGAGGCAGACTCAGCGACCCGCGCAGCACCAACCGAGCGAACCGACGCACGCCGCAGCACGGCAGCCTCCTCAACCACACGGGGCACCAGGCCAGGCACAGGAGGGAATTCCGGATCCACCTCAGCTCCCAGCACAGCCGGGACAGACGGCGAGGGTGCAGGGACCGGGACAGACACAGCAGAGGAAGAACTGGAAGACGAGGGGACCGAGCAAACGGCAGGCGGAAGAGGCTCAGGGACACCAGCTGGAGCACTAGGCGAGGACACAACCTCCGGAGGAGACGCGGCAACAACAGGGGGCGCAACAGGCGGAGCAACAGCTGCTACAGAGGGCACCTCCTCAGCCGAAGAGACGTCCATACCCACCGAATCATCCCCCACAGGAAGGGGCGGAAAATCCTCCTCACTGAAGAGGTTCACTGGTGCAACAGGAGGCGCAGAACAGTCAGCAGCCTGATGGCCCAAAAGACCACAACGATAACACGTCCGCGGCTGACGGGCGTAAAACACCCGAACGTTGAACCCCATAAGGCGCACAGAGGACGGAATATCCGCCCGGAGTCTCATGCCCAGGGTGCGAATGTTAGACCTCACACCCTTAAGAGGACTAGAAGACACCACGTTCACTCTCACACTAACAACTGCGCCAAACCGCCCGAAATACCGCCGTAGCAGAGCCTCTGGAAACTCCAAGGGAGCCCCATGCACACTGATGTAAGTAAGTGCACCACTTCTATCCGAGAGGGTGACAGTGCCCGCACCATCCGGCAGGGGCAGTGTCCGCCCCTCGTATCGCCGGAGAAAATCGCGATACGCCGCCTCCTCTGCAAACTTCACAATGGCCCTACGGGCCGTTACCAACTCTACCCCATAAATCGCAAACACAGGGACAGAGAGCAGTTCACAAGCCAGGGCAATCTCCGGGTAACTAGCCCGCACAGAGAACTCTAGTCCCACAGACTGAGCCCGGACGACTGGGGGTAGAGGGACCCCCATCGTAACGCCACGTCAGCACAGGCGAGCAGACACACACCCGCCCCCAACCGGCCGAAACGGGCAAACAACACCAAACTGCTGGAGCGCCGATTCAACACGTCTGCCCCGCACCGAAGCTAGGGCCAGACTCTCTCTATTAGGGTAATTAGTACATTTGTACAGAGAATGTTTTTGATTGCAAAACAAGCACATTCCCCATCCTACAGCTCGTTTAGGGTTTACCGGTTTAGGTAAAACAGCAACTACAGGTTGAGATGGCTTTGCTGCTTGCATTTGCTTGTTATTGATTCTCTTGTGAGTACTTGGTGTACTCTGGGGAGCAATTACTGGGCTCTTGGGAGTGCTCTTTGGACTATTAGGTCTCTTAGGAGCACCTGTGGGGCTATTGGGAGTGCTCTTTGGACTATTAGGTCTCTTAGGAGCACCTGTGGGGCTATTGGGAGTGCTCTTTGGACTATTAGGTCTCTTAGGAGCACCTGTGGGGCTCTTAGGCCTTACTGATGAATGAGTGTTTGACTTATTGTTATTACTTTGATTATTAGTACCCTTATTACCTAGAGACAGTGTCACTTTAGGAGTTCCAGGTAAGGCAACTGATGTGGGTACAGTTTCGGTGCATTCAGAAGAGGCATTAAGCGCCTGGTTTGCTGTATGATTGCTCATATTGCGCAAACCTGTAAATATATCCTGCATTGACAGGGTATTACCATTCTGGTATACATATAATTCATTGAGTGTGTCACCAGACAATTTTCTCTGGATGATTATTTTAGTCATCCACTCAGCAGTTGGGTGATCCACCTCTTTACTGTAGGAATTTAACAGTGACTCAAGCTGAAAACTAAAGGCTTGTAAAGAGTCAACTGATTGTTCTGGTGAAGACAAATCTAGTAATTGGTGTACAAGTTTTATAACAGTCTTCTCATTGTTAGCACTTACTTTAGAAGGCTGGTGTGAGTAATTGTGACCATTACTTGTATTGCTTAAGGCTTCTTGCTTAGCCTCAGCTTTAATTACAGCTTCGGCTGCTGCTGCAGCTTTAGCTTTATCATTTTTTGGTTCAGATTCACTGATTATTGCAGCTTCACTAAGAGTTTCATCTACAGCTTCACTTGTTTCTCTGGGTTCCTGTGAGGAGCTAGTTAATTCAGTAGCCTCATGCATTGAATTTATAGAATCCAGGGAACATTGAGAAGAGCTGTCTGAAAATTGATCAGACTCTGTAAATAAATTATTACGTGAAGTTGTATTAGATGAGATGGTAGAAAATGAAGGTTGAACTTCAGTTGTTGATCCTGTGTAGTGATCAGTATTGATTAGAGGATTCTCCTCATTTTGAGGTAGCTCATGTATTTCATCTGAGCTGGGTGCTTGCTCGGGTGTAGGTCTACTACAAAAATGTTCTATCCACTCAGGAACATTTTGTGTCACAAGCACTTTGTTATATTGATCTAACTTGTTTTGAATTGTATTTTCATAGTTGGCAAGATCAGATTCTATCAGACGAAATTCGTCTGGGTCAGTATTACTGACATGGAGTATGTTCTTATAAGACTCGATTATAACCTTTACATGGTCGTATTTTAGGTTAGCCACTCTTGTGGAACTTACTAGCCTGAAGACGTCAACTGAGTTAGTTCCTATACAGTTGTGACATTTGACAAGTAGTCTTGACAGGTGAACTTGAAGACCTCTCAAGAGTCTTCCAGTTTTTTTCTGGAGAAGCCATTCTGGCTGTGAATTTGAGCCTTATAGGGCTTATATAGCTACTTGGAAAGCTATGGTACTTGCTCCTTTATGTAGAGCAGGTATAAATATTGACAGCCTGATATTTTCTTGAGGCTGATTGTAATTTACCTCATTTAGAGGTTAGCTCCCTACCTAATAATAAGCAACTAAGATTTGAGTGGTACCTTGGTCTCACTACAGGTGTTCCTTAGCTTAGCTCTTCAAAATCAGCCTTGGATGGGTAGTGAACTTACAGTAACACTCAAAGATGTACATAGAAATATGCAATAAATATAATTACACAATAAATGGTTAATCCCACCCATTCGGGTCAGCACTAGAATGAATAATATGTGTACTACTAACTAGCTCAAGCCTAGTCGTGAGAATTTCTACCTAAGAAACTACAAATTTATTTAGTATGTGTTTGTGCCAAATTCAGCACAATCACAGCCTAAATTCCTACCTAATAAAGGTTGGCAAAGATTATATTGTGGTGCAGTAATATGAATATTTAGTTGTGCTGTATTTTTGTTTTTTTTGGATTTTATAATTTTATATAATATATACACTGGTAGAAATTATGTGTATAAGAAATTAAATGAACACAAGAGAATTAATTGTGTTTGGCAAGTATTTTACTGCTGTAAATAATATTTAACTCCTGAATGTACTTCCTAATTGTGGAATAAAATGTTATCAGGGTTAGTAATGATTAATTAGTATGGGATCAGCAATTTGTATTAGTATACTGGATCCTAAAATGTTAATGAATTCACTGACTTAAGTGAATCAGTAATTATGAATTGAATTTAGGCTATAATGGACAGTCTGCTGACAGCCGTAAATTTAAATATTTGTATAGCCCAAATGGTTAACACATAATTGGTGTTAGTGAGGAATTATTATAGAAGGTTTGAGCTGTTGCTCCTGGTGACCTGAAGATTCTTACTTCAGTATGAGGTATAGGTCTAAGTGTTGTGGGTAATTGACTTTGTCCCACGAGTGCTACCTTATACATGAGGTATCAGTAGCAAATGAATTAGTGTGAATTAGGCTAACCTATGTGTTACGCTGCTGGTAGACAAAATTAATAAATGTGGTTAGTCTAGACTACTTCACACGGTGATTAGTTATTACTAATTAGTATATATATTTATATCTATCCGGTTCGAAGGACCATACTGTGGGATATCTGGGCTTGACTCAACTATTTAATTATTTAAGTATTTAATTTAATAACGAAGGACCACCCACTTTTGAGAAAAGAGGGAAACTAATAAAAAGTGATCATTAGAAACACCAGGAAGAACCAGTGTCTATGGACAAATATTAGAAAGAATAATCACTTAAATAAATAATGAACTGTATGGTTAATTAACTAAAGTCAGAGCCTCAAACACCTACATTGGGGGGGGGGGGGTATTGCTAGAACTTCATATACGTCTAGGAACTAGTGTGGTTCGTGCACCAGTTCATTGTGGAATAAAGAACATTGTGACCAAATTATTATAGAATCAATAGGTAACTTCAAATAGAAAAGATTAATGATTGTTAGAATTAAAAAGCAATCATCTAAGTGAACACATCCATCTCCAGTTCACATGGCAAGTACTCAATATGATAATATTATGGATATGTATAATAAATTGGAGCAATTAAATGTGTACAAAAAGTCTTAGCTTTAAGACGATTTCTATGACATCGTTCATGCTTCGTCCTCGTGATCTCAAGATCTCCACACAGAAGCCCTTAGAGGTGAATAACACGAATGTAGTTAACGGCTCGTTGACTCCTCACATACGAGCTGTAATTTAAAGGATATTACGTAGCATTGAACTAGGCTACTTAAATCTCAATATTTATGAAATAGAAAATAAAGATTAATGCGGTACTAAAGTTGGATGTTTTGTCATCTTGCTATGTAACGACAGACTGCCCACGAAATATACAATCTCTAATGATGCATCAAGAAAGAACTATATACTTATCGTGAGTGCAGTGTATGCTGAAGTCTGCCGGTATCGCGTCTCAGCCTCAAACTTCCACAATGTTGTACACGTGGTTGAGAGTTTGGCTTGATTATCGACGCGTTATTATTTGACCGAGCGCTGTGGTTCACATGGAAGAATAATTATTCGTTCTAAGCTGAGTATCAGTGTAATTCTTGCTGATAATCCCAACGTCACGTGTCTCAGATTCTGACGCCACGACTTTCCTGTCCAAGTACGTACTCTCGCTGCTCACTCCGCAACACGAGCTACCGCCACACACATACAATGGCGTCTCCTTCTCCCTCAACCCGCGTCCCGCATTCACCACCGAAAATTATTTATCACGAATAATATTATTTCGCACAATTGTGGTTGAAATACTTTAATAAAGACTGGGTTGTGATTCTAGAGATTTAAATATTATTGCTTTCCCGTCTTATGATGGTAAATGAGAAAGGGAGAAGATTTTAGTTTTCTCCATGGCTTTCACGCGTGACAGAAAAACTATTACATGATAACAATTGTAACTAAAAACTCTCGATTTAGAATTATTTGGGAGTTATGTTATCCGTAAATAATTATCACACGGAATACTGATGATTATAGAGAACCACATTCAATTCTCTAGCACACTGGCAATAAATGTGTTTAACTAGATATAATCTGACGCAATACTGGTGCTTGATTTCGTAAGAATTCCAGCATCCATATGTAGATATAATGGTTAGTTTATGTGAACATTACTGTTAGTAAGTTTTAGTGACTACTGTAGTTAGTATATAATAATACTGATTTATTATAATACAATAGTATTGTATTAGTGTTGGAAATTTCCAACAAAACCCCTTTCGCTTGATCAACGTTTTAGGTCTATTCTGAGTACTGATGTAGTTTGCATGCACTTCAATGACTATGTGATCTGAGTATGTGGTATCTGATATCATAATGTCCCTGATTATGTCTGCATTGTTTGTAAAGACCAGATCTAGAAAATTTTCATTTCTCGTTGGCTCTGATATCTGCTGGCTGAGTGAAAATTTGTCAAAGAATCTAAGTGTGGTTGGTTGTGGTTGCAAACCAATAATATTTGCAACTGAAAACTCACACCCCAGAAATGACTCTAACCCATACTGCCAGGAGCACTCTGCTGGCATACAGGATCCCTTAACTACTCGACCCAGACGACCGGACAAAAGAGGATGGTAGCCGAGGCTATTTCCATCAACCCCCACCCCCCCACCCCCCGCAAAATAAAAACACTGATCCAAGTATGCAGAATAACCACATGTGAAAAATAAAGAATGCTTAACGCGTTTTTGGCTAATTCGCCTTCATCAGAGTAAAGTAGAATGAAGATCTTCAATCTACATTGCTCTGATGAAGGCGAATTAGCCGAAAACGCATTAAGCATTCTCAATTTTTCACATGTTGTTATTCTGCATATATATATATATATATATATATATATATATATATATATATATATATATATATATATATATATATATATATATATATATATATATATATATATATATATGCAAACAAGCCTGAATGGTCCACAGGACTATATGCAACTGAAAACTCACACCCCAGAAGTGACTCGAACCCATACTGCCTGGAGCACACTGCTGGCGTACAGGATCCCTTAACCGCTTGACCAACACGACCGGACAAAAGAGGATGGTAGCTGAGGCTATTTCCATCCCCCCCCCCCCTCCCCCTTCGCTGGCTATCATCGGCTAGCATCCTCTTTTGTCCGGTCGTGTTGGTCGAGCGGTTAAGGGATCCTGTATGCCAGCAATGTGTTCCTGGCAGAATCGGTTCAAATCACTTCTGGGGTGTGAGTTTTCAGTTGCATATAGTCCTGCGGACCATTCAGGTTTGTTCGTATTTGTGTTCCTCACGTGTGCCCCAAAGAATGAGGTGATTTTATAAAATACCATGCCCAAGATTACCCACCGAGTGCCGGCGGGGGGAAGGAAATAGCCTCGGCTACCATCCGCTTTTCTCCGGTCGTGTTGGTCGAGTGGTTAGGGGATCTTGTACGCCAGCAGTGTGCTCCTGGCAGTATGGGTTCGAGTCACTTCTTGGGTGTGAGTTTTCAGTTGTTTATTTATATATATATATATATATATATATATATATATATATATATATATATATATATATATATATATATATATATATATATATATATATATATATATATATAATGTCGTATCTAGTAGCCGGAATGCACTTCTCAGCCTACCATGCAAGGCCCGATTTGCCTAATAAGCCAAGTTATCCTGAAATAATATATTTTCTCAATTTTTTTCTTATGAAATGATAAAGCTACCCATTTCATTATGAATGAGGTCAATGTTTTTTTATTGGAGTTAAAATTAACGTAGATATATGACCGAACCTAACCAACCCTACCTAACCTAACCTAACCTAACCTATCTTTATAGGTTAGGTTAGGTTAGGTAGCCGAAAAAGTTAGGTTAGGTTAGGTTAGGTAGGTTAGGTTGCTGAAAAACAATTAATTCATGAAAACTTGGCTTATTAGGCAAATCGGGCCTTGCATAGTAGGCTGAGAAGGGCGTTCTGGCTACTAGGTACGACATATATATATATATATATATATATATATATATATATATATATATATATATATATATATATATATATATATATATATATATATATATATATATATATATGTCGTACCTAGTAGCCACAACGCCCTTCTCAGCCTAATATGCAAGGCCCAAATTGCCTAATAAGCCAAGTTTTCATGAATTAATTGTTTTTCGACTACCTAACCTACCTAACCTAACCTAACCTAACTTTTTCGGCTACCTAACCTAACCTAACCTATAAAGATAGGTTAGGTTAGGTAGGGTTGGTTAGGTTCTGTCATATATCTACGTTAATTTTACCTCCAATAAAAAAAAATTGACCTCATACATAATGAAATGGGTACCTTTATCATTTTATAAGAAAAAAATTGAGAAAATATATTAATTCAGGAAAACTTGGCTTATTAGGCAAATCGGGCCTTGCATAGTAGGCTGAGAATTGCGTTCTGGCTACTAGATACGACATATATATATATATATATATATATATATATATATATATATATATATATATATATATATATATATATATATATATATATATATATATATATATATTTATATATATGTATATATATATATATATGTATATATATATATATATATGTATATATATATATATATATATATATACATATATATATATATATATATATATATATACGTATATATATATATATATATATATATATATATATATATATATATATATATATATATATACATATATATATATATATATATATATATATATATATATACATATATATATATATATATATATATATATATATATATAACTGAAAACTCACACCCCAGAAGTGACTCGAACCCATACTCCCAGAAGCAACGCAACTGGTATGTACAAGACGCCTTAATCCACTTGACCATCACGACCGGACAAAATGAGGTGATAGCCGAGGCTATTTGAACCACCCCACCGCCGGCACTCGGATAGTAATCTTGGGCATAGCATTTTACCAAATCACCTCATTCTTTGGGGCACACGTGAGGAACACAAATGCGAACAAGCCTGAATGGTCCCCAGGACAATATGCAACTGAAAACTCACACCCAAGAAGTGACTCGAACCCATACTCCCAGAAGCAACGCAACTGGTATGTACAAGACGCCTTAATCCACTTGACCATCACGACCGGACAAAATGAGGTGATAGCCGAGGCTATTTGAACCACCCCACCGCCGGCACTCGGATAGTAATCTTGGGCATAGAATGAGGTGATTTGGTAAAATGCTATGCCCAAGATTACTATCCGAGTGCCGGCGGTGGGGTGGTTCAAATAGCCTCGGCTATCACCTCATTTTGTCCGGTCGTGATGGTCAAGTGGATTAAGGCGTCTTGTACATACCAGTTGCGTTGCTTCTGGGAGTATGGGTTCGAGTCACTTCTGGGGTGTGAGTTTTCAGTTGCATATTGTCCTGGGGACCATTCAGGCTTGTTCGCATTTGTGTTCCTCACGTGTGCCCCAAAGAATGAGGTGATTTGGTAAAATGCTATGCCCAAGATTACTATCCGAGTGCCGGCGGTGGGGTGGTTCAAATAGCCTCGGCTATCACCTCATTTTGTCCGGTCGTGATGGTCAAGTGGATTAAGGCGTCTTGTACATACCAGTTGCGTTGCTTCTGGGAGTATGGGTTCGAGTCACTTCTGGGGTGTGAGTTTTCAGTTGCATATTGTCCTGGGGACCATTCAGGCTTGTTCGCATATATATATATATATATATATATATATATATATATATATATATATATATATATATATATATATATATATATGTATATATATATATAACTGAAAACTCACACCCCAGAAGTGACTCGAACCCATACTCCCAGAAGCAACGCAACTGGTATGTACAAGACGCCTTCTTGTCCTTCTTGCTTCTGGGAGTATGGGTTCGAGTCACTTCTGGGGTGTGAGTTTTCAGTTGCATATTGTCCTGGGGACCATTCAGGCTTGTTCGCATATATATATATATATATATATATATATATATATATATATATATATATATATATATATATATATATATATATATATATATATATATATATATATGTCGTACCTAGTAGCCAGAACGCACTTCTCAGTTTCATTCGCATCCGGCCAGATTTTTATATACAATCTATATAGATATCACGTCTGTGATGGTAAAAATCATGCTTTTTTCTGAAAAACTGTGATTCATGTGTTTTTCATGAGAGGGAAATCTTCGAAACCTCTTTACTGATTGCTTTGAAATTTTGACACAACGTTGCATTCGAATAGGCGCGTATTTTGATATATCCACTGTATACATGCCTCACCTGTGTCAGGAAAAAACTTTATTAAAAAAAAAACAGTTCCATCTGTTGCACGTAAGAGCAACACACACTGTAATCTCCGAAAGTTCTTCACCGATTGCTTTGAAATTTTGACACAACGTTGCATTCAAATTGGCGTGTCTTTTTATATACCTACTATAGAGATGCCACACCTGTGACAGGTAAAAACATGCGTTTTTAAAAACAGCACCATCTGTTGCACATAATGGCAACACACTCTATACTAAATATGTCATGAATTCCATATCAACGTTTCCAACTGCATTGATAAATTTTATTTTCATAGATATCGATGTATTTTATTTTTTATTGAATTATTTTGTGTGACATTGTGTTGGAAATGAGCTGTGTTGTTTACCATACCGTTCATTTCGTAAGTATAAGTATACATCCCACACCTGTGACAAGTAAAACTACGCTTTTCTTGACAAACAGCACCCAAAGACATTCTTTGGGCGAATTTTTTCTCTGCATATATTATTATAATATGTACGACGTGCTTTGCTACGGCAAACTTCCAAAAATCTCAGTGGGTAACAAAGCTTGAAACCAATAGAATCAATATTCTTAAACTCTTCATCTAAGAATTCTGGACTCACAACTCGAAGAGCTCTTAGATACATCGAAGAAAAAATATATTTTTTCACATTGTATCTATGCCCTGAAAAATAATGAACATAAGATAAATTATTCGTAGGTTTTCTGTAGACACTAAACTTTAGTGAAAAATCTTCCCTATGAATATGTACATCTGGGAATCGGAAACATTTATCAATTTCAGTCTCCATAGTAAATTTTATAGAGGTGACTTGATCATTAAGTTTGGCTACAAATTCGTCTGTGATTACATCTGAAGGCCATATACACAAAATATCATCAACATATCCAAACCATGGAATGATTCCAGGGGTAATTTTTGAAACAAATTTCTTTTCGAAGAATTCAATGTACAAGCTTGAAAGCAATGGCGATAAAGGATTCCCCATGGCCATTCCAAAAGTCTGTAAATAATACTCATTATTAAAGCTAAATTTACATTCTTTTATGCACAACTTAAAAAGATTGACAATAATATCAGCAGAAAGAGGTAAAACATGATTCATTAGTTCACGAGCAAAATAATCAAGAATATCATCAACCGGTACCTTTGTAAACAAGGAACAAACGTCAAAACTGATTAACTTTACATCAGGAGTGACAGAAACGCTATTCAATTTGTTAACTAATTCAAGAGAATTGGTCAAATGAGAAGAGGAAATAGTTCCTAACAATGGGGACAAGATTTTGGTAAGCTATTTAGAAAGCTTGTAAGAAATGGATCCCACCGAACTGATGATAGCCTCATGGGATTGTTAGGTTTATGCGCCTTGCAAGTCCATAGAGACAAGGTAATGAAGGGGATGAGGTAGTAAATTGATTAAGAAGATCTTTATGTTTACTTAACAACTTCCTCAAGCTGCTATTGAATAACTTGATGATGTCCTCAAGTGGATTTTTCCTGAGTTTAGTCTATGTTTAGTGTATGTCTTCAGCATACACTAAACTCATATATAGTGTATGGGTATGTCTTCTTTAGTGTATGTCTTCAACATACACTAAACTCAGGAAAAATAAGTTTAGTGTGTGCTGAAGTGTATGAAAACAGGCATAGTGTATGAAAAAACCTAACCAACCCTACCTAACCTAACCTAACCTATCTTAACCTAACCTAAACTAACATAAATAGGTAAATAATTTATGTTTTTGATATAATATGATAATAATAGTATTTCAAATAAACCGATTGTAAACAAAATTTTGGAAAAAAAATAATCACTCAGCCTATTAGGCAAATCGGGCCTTGCATAGTAGGCCGAGAAGTGCGTTCTGGCTACTAGGTACGACATATATATATATATATATATTTTCTTTTAATATTTATTGTTCGTGATCACACATACAGCATCAAGAGACGGGGGTGTGAGGGTGTACCGGCGGTGTCTGTACTGCAACAACGGGGACCCGGACGTCCAACTTCTCCACAACTTGAACATCTACTCACCCGACTTTCCCTGGGACGACCTCTTCCAAGGTAAACTATGACTAGTTTTGAATAGTACCGCCCTGTTTTGAACAGGGAGGAACTGCTCAAAACCTTCGTTTAATTAATCAATTTAAAGTGCTTTAAAGGTTACGAAATCTCCAGACTGACCGTCAAAACAGCCGCGGTTCAAAAATATCACATGAGTGTCCTCTAGCATCATATAATTTACATCGCATACCTATGACAACACCACGTCTAATAAACTAGTCTGACCTTTTAATTAGCTCTAGTTTAAAGGTAGGTTTGAAAAGCTTTCGGACAAATCGATTGACTCTTAGAAAGCACCTTTAAAAAATTTATGCTCATAATTAACAATTCAGTAGGAATAACTATTAATTGTCTCAGTAAATTGTCTTTCTCTCCTTATAAAATGTTCAGCGTTCCTGTACACTCTTCACCTTCGTACAACAAGCAGGAACTGATAACCTGAGTGTGAGTTAATTACCAGGTCGTGTTCTGAGGTCATTATTGGAATCTTAGTAGCTTATGTAGATGATGGGTCATAATAACGTCGCTGAAAAATGTTGACCAAACCACACACTAGAAATTGAAGAGACGACGACGTTTCGGTCCGTCCTGGACAAATATCAAGTCGATTGTGATGAGACGAGGGAGGTAAATGCATTAAGTAGGCAAGAGAGAGGTGAGGAGATCTCTTAAATCTTAGAGGACGATAAGAGAGGAAGGAAAAAGCTACAGAAGGAAAGAAAAAAAAAGATAAAAAGAAGAGTAGGCTTAGGTTAACGTGAATGTTAGGTCACATTTGTTACAAAGTATAGAACATTTGGGTATATAATGAGAAAGGGAAGAATCAACAGCAACAAAGCCAGGACACAGGTTCATGTTCGGTATGTTGTGTATCAAAGCCGATTCGACAAGACGGCGTCTTTGTAGAGCAAAGGCAGGAAAGATTATTTTAGAGAAAGACCAATCAATAGGATGATTAGAATCCCTAACATGACAGACGAGAGAATTGTTTGTGTTTGCATACTTAACACTTCTGTTGTGTTCCTTAAGTTTGTCATTTAGTGTACGGCCAGTTTAACCAATGTATTGGAGAGGACACGACGAACAGGAAATAGAGTAGACACCATCAGCATTAGAGCAGGAGGAGCAGTGTGAACTAGATTGCTACGTAGAGTATTAGTTTGTCGAAAGGCGAGCTTTATGCCAACAACACGAAAGGTATTATAGAAAGGTAATAAGGCGTCAGAGTTTTAGCTAGCCAGGAGGCAAGAGAATAGCCGACAGAGCCCCTTGAAGAAATGATAGGACGAAGAGAAACACCAGGTTTATGAGTCTTAGGCAGACCATAGAAATAAGGAAGAGAAGAGGCAGATGACATGGAAACGTTTAATAAGATTGAAGTCAGGAGAACAAAAACTGGAGAGCTGTCTTAGTATGCAGTTGAAAGAAGTTTTAAGGCGATCCAAAGGGTTAGAAGTCAGGGGAGCATATGTGCGGGAGTCAGCTATGCACGCTATGGCCAAAAGTGGAGGTAATTTGAAATGAAATCGACTAACAAAAGTGATGTACTGTCCCGTTTTCTGTTTGAGTCGTCCGGCTTACTCAGTAAGGTTAGAAGAGGAATCTTTCAATTAACGTTTTTCATAACGTTTTGAAACTTTATGAGAATTTCCTGCCCACCTAACCTACCAGAGGACCCTTAACTTACTGTTGTTGAAAAAAAATTCCCAAATTTATTTTATTTTTAAATTACGTCCACTTTCGGCCATACGGGCAAACGGCCAAAAGCGACGTTATTTTTAAAAGGACAGGTTCGCCTTTGTCTGATGGAAGGAAGTATATGATTAGCGTTGATATATTTCAGGGAGGCAAGGGCAAGCTGGAAGCGACGAGATGTAGGGGTTTTCTATTTTGCTTTCCCGACTGCAATGCGTACGTTGCCAATGTACATGTGGCAGACGCTTCACGAAGACATCGAAATCAGCAGAGAAAATACGAGAGCAACCGTACAGGGCCTGGGAGCAAGGTCGAGTTAGAGTCCTTGAGGGTCTCTTCTCAGACTAGCCTCACCTGGTCCTGGTCCACGTTGATCGTTGGAATCTCCTCAATGATTTAACACTTTAAGGGACTCCTAGGGTCCTCATCACATTTATAGTTTAGTGAATAAAGGCAACTCGGTGTTGAAGACACCTAGAGCTGAAGGCTTGAGTAAATAGTCTGCAGTATTCAGAAGTGGTTCAACGGAAACACCGCATAAAGCTTAACAGTAGTTTATTTACTAACTTAACCACTAATACAAAGGGTGCTTGATTTACTTTAGATTGGCGTCAGAAAGGCTATAGTTGTATTAGCGAGACTCTTGACGTCTGGCTAATGGACTCGGATCCACTTGTGGCGAAACACCTAACTTAACACAGTTTATAGCCAATCATTAACACGGCAACCTAACTGCCGGTATGCAAAGGGATTACAAGAGTTCCGACCGGATACTCGGTAATGATGATATGCAATAAATACAATGGCACTGTCAACGGGACAGGCAATAACATGCACAATAATAATGTCACACAATAACTAAATGTGTGGTGTATGTGAACCTCACATTCACAGACGAGTGTAATGTCGTGATACCACACAGATAAACACGCATACACCGTCGGGTGCCTTCACCTATAACACTCGGCTCCCCTAAATCAACACAACAACACCTATAACCTGTGTCAGGTATGAGTAGGTGAGAACTGTGGTTGATCCCTCAGATCAGCAAAGACAGACACAATAAAACAATGACAAGATCTTGTACTTACAGGTGGGGTACCTCTCTTATTCACTGACTCACTCAGGCACATTTATGTAAGAACTCATAGGTGGCCTGACAGCTGGTTCTGCTCGTCACGACGTGAGACCATTAACGGCAGGCTTAACCACAAACCGTACTTGACACGGGGGTACTCTCAAGAGGGCGCGCTGTATGTCTACTGACACACGCACACACTTTTGATGGCATTGGCGGTGAGTAAGGTGGTGACGTCACGTAGTGTGAGGCAGGGTGGCGACGGCTGGTGGCTCGAGGTACCGAGGTACTGTGGTACTAGCTACACGCTCTGGAAAGTGGCGGCTGGCGGTTATATGGTATTATGCGGTACACTGTGGTAAAAGTCACATGTTACTTAGGCAGCGGCACTCCTTAGTTCACTCTAGGTCACTCACAACGATCTTTGTCGGTTACCTTATACTAGTCTGTTTCGCTCTGGTGATTTGTCAATTAGGCTTCTGAACAATATAGTCACGGAGGTGATTCAGTGCGAGCGTTGGTATATTGAAAAGACGCTGAGTTTAACTTGACGGTGAGGAATGGACGGTGTTCAGTCTATTGGCCGATAGATAGAACAAGACACGTCCTCTGAGCAAGGGCTTCCTCACGTGAATGCTCTTGCCTGGGGCTCAGGGCTCCTCGTGGGACACAACACAAGGGATTACAATTTGACCAATAGCATTGCAGCAAATGAGCGGGAACCAATCATATTGATCGTTCCCTGATCAGTAGCAGAGGTGACGTCATGAACACGTCACGATCACGTCACAGTTGTTATTCTCCATCGCACCAGTTGAGGCTGACCCCAGAGGTCAGACTGTCCTGTCGCCTCGCTGGCGTCTCATCTGCTCTCTCACGCTTCGCACCTAGAATGACTCTCTGACCCTGTAGCAAGTATGCTTAATTTCCCTGTATCTACTTCCTGCCTGGACATACGGCGGCCTCCGTATTATAAACGTGTTCCTGATTAAATGGGCATTTTGTAGATACCCAACCTGCCAGATTACCATCCAGGGTTAACAGAGATAGGGCTTGTGCACGAAGATCGGTGCACTGTGCACTGCAATGAACCATTCAAGTCAGCTGTGGGAGAATCTTGAGACCATTCTCTCACACGAGGAAGGTGGCAATTTTTAGAAAACAAACTGTCAAGAACGAGGATAGGGACTCTCCTAAAAGCAGAAAGGTCCGAAAAAAGTACTAGAGTTAGAATTGACAATCTTATCAAAGGAACTAATGAGGTCAATGTCAAAGCGAAGGCCAGGGGAAGTAGCAAAAGAGAGACCAAGTCTGAGAAGTTCTTGCTAGAGCTTAGAGAGAGGAGACGTGTAGATGAAAGGTTGGTAACACAGTCAGTGAGAGAGAGTATTTAGCCAAGGTACTGTTGGAAATCAGCTGTTGAAGTTTGTGATGTAGTGTGGAGGAGTGGTGGGAAGAGGAGAGGTGAACAGTGTCAAATGCGATGGGAAATAGGATATTGCATAGATCACTGGGAAGAGAAGAGGGAAAGCGTTGATGTTGACGTACTGTTAAAAAAGCATCGTCAACTTGCAAGGAAGTGGAGTGAATAAGTTCTGGAAGAAGAAGGCGGGCATGTTCAGGAAAAGGAGAACCCGAAGTGTTGAACTGGAGAAAGTGAGATAAATATAGAAGGAAAACCTGCTCCGCAAGACAGTCTTAAGAAACCTAGGCTGGTTCTTTCGACGTTTGGCAGTAAGAAGGGAAGACTCAAAGGCGTGAAAAAGTGTCCTCGTCTCTCTCTTCCTCCGAGCTCTACACATCAGCGACCATCAGTTTCTTGATTCTGAAATTTCCCGTATCTACAAATCTTTCTCTCGCCTTGTTTACCGTTTTCATTTTATCAACTGAGCCTATTCTCAAGCTAAGCGAAATTTCTTCCATCCTAAACCTGCTTCAAACATTTTTAGCACTATGCTCTGCCTTCCCTTCATATCTGAACTCAAAACTCTTACTCTTACTTTCGTCCTCTTGACATAAAACTCGTCTTTCGGCAAACTAACACTCCTCGTAGCAATTTAGTTCACACTGCTCCTCCTGCTTCTAATGCTGATGGTGTCTACTCTATTTCCTGTTCGTCTTTGTCATCTCCAATACTTTGGTGAAACTGACCGTACACTAAATGACAAACTTAAGGAATACAAAAGAAGTGTTAAGTCTGCAGACACAAACTATATTCACTTCTGTCATGTAATGGATTCTGATCATCCTATTGATTGGTTTTCCTCTAAAATAATCTTTTCTGCCTCTACTCTATACACACTCCTTCTTGTCCAATCGGCTCTGATATACAACCTACCCAACATGAGCCTGAGTCTTGGCTTTGTTGCTGTTGACTCTTCCCTTTCTCAGTATATACTCAAATGTTGAAATCTAATGGGTTTGTAACTGTGCACTACGTTCCATAATGTTCCAGTGATCGGTCGGGCATTTCTCCACAGTGCTGACATTTCCTCTCATATTCCGGAACCTGTAAGGCTATTTCCCATGCACATGGGTATCCAAGCCTGATACGATTTAAGTGAACTTTTGTTGTTCTACTTTCAAACAAAGTAGAACAAAGCTCCCTTTCATCAAACTAAGTGGTTCGTAGTTGGTTGAATTCTTGTACCAACCCGCAGATCCTGATGTAACAAATGTTGTCCAGGACATACCAAAACCTCGTCATCTCATCAATTTCTAGTGTGTGGTTTGGTCAACTTAATAGGTTGTGTTCTGAAGTTAATAGGTCATGTTCTGAGGTTAGTGGGTTGTGTTCTGAAGTTAGTGGGTCGTGTTCTGAGGTTAGTGGGACGTGTTCTGAAGTTAGTGGGTAGTGTTCTGATGTTAATAGGTCGTGTTCTGAGATTAGTAGGTCGTGTTTTGACGTTAGTAGGTCGTGTTCTGAGGTTAGTGGGTCGTGTTTTGAGATTAGTGGGTCGTGTTCTGAGGTCAGCAGGTTTTGTTCTGAGGTTTATGGGTCGTGTTCTGAGGTTAGTGGGTCGTGTTCTGAGATTAGTGGGTCGTGTTCTGAGGTTAGCAGGTTTTGTTCTGAGGTTTGTGGGTCGTGTTCTGAGGTTAGTGGGTCGTGTTCTGAGATTAGTAGGTCGCCTTTTGAGGTTAGTGTGTCGTGTTCTATGGTTAGTAGGTCGTGTTCTTAAGTTAGTAGGTCGTGTTCTGATGTTAGTTGAAGTGTTCTGAGGTTACTGGGTCGTGTTCTGAGGTTAGTAGATATTTGCCAGCACCTAAAGTTAATAAGTCAATCGTGTTCTGAGGTTAGTGGGTCGTGTTCTGATGTTAGTGGGATCGTGTTCTGATGATAGTGGGGTCGTGTTCTGATGTAAGTGGGTCATGTTCCGAGGTTAGTAGGTCGTGTTCTGATGTTAGTGTTGTGGGAACCGACCTGTGAGATTTATATTTATTTAATTTATATGAATTTATATTTACGTTAATTTATATACTTCGATAGCAATTTGTATAATGATAAGTGGACTGTATTTCTGCAATAATCTCTTAATCTCACAAATCGATCCTCTACACATTAGGGGGGTTTTATATTTATATATATGCAGCCAATCAAACTACAGTATTAACTACATACATTAAAAAGGTTCCTTATCTTATAGTACAGCAGGTTAGTCCACCAGTCCACTAGGGTGTAGACACCAAATTATCCTCTTTGAGGTAGCTTCCATCACCCAGTAACTGGTGCACAAAATCTTGCTTCCTCGTCTTGACCTGTCAAAAGGGCGCTAACTGTGAAGCCAGATACCTATATATGACAAGCTATATCAGAGAAAATACTGTACATGGAACATTGAAGACCTGGCTTAAATACCTTTAGTTTGAGGCTTCCACGTGCTCTAACCGGGTCACCCTATATAATGACATTAATGGCCATAAATGAAAGATACTGGGTTTCAGAAAGAACACTTAACTTGATTTGTTGACAGCGTGTTGAAAATGTTACACCTTTGGTTTCCATAACACTACGTCCAAGTAAAATTAACAGGAGCCGTATTTGCTCCTGTGAGCCCCTCTGGTCTAGTATAAACAACAATGGCAATGTCTAACACTCCATACTATTGACGCTACTGGCCGACATTGTCCAGATATGATAGGAGCCGAATTTGCTCCACACGTCTCGGAGGTGACACAACAATGGCTGCCCTCCTTCCTCACTGACGCCTGGCTTACATTGTCCAGATGTCAGAAAGTGATAGAAGGGTCACATTTACTCTACTTTAATATTGATAATTAAGTTAATTTATATAAGATGTTTTTATGATGGTAAAGTCCAAAGACTAATGTATTTAAGAATAATTCCCACCATAATAGGTGGTGAATTATAATAGTATGTGGTGATGATATCCCGTTTTCTTTAGACGGTAATTCCACTACAAGTTACGTTTTCTATGGGTAACTTGTTTATACAATACAGCTATTATCTGTCTGTATGATATTATTATTAAATGGTGTCGGATTTTCCGACATAATTCCCCAGCGGGCTGCTCACGGGTCGAAGTCCTCTTTAGAACAGACGAACACCGATACTCCTCCTTCGAATTATTAGATTAATTTGATGTTAGTAGTTAGTAATCACACGTTTGTGTGTCTGTTCGTACAGGACGGATGTCCCGTACTAGAGTTGCAGGGGTTAGAAGTCTAATGCGATTTCATTTCCCTGTCAACTCTTGAAAGGCTAATATTCAAGCCTAATTACATATTATTTAACCCAGAAGACTGAATGTGATCAAGTACTACAGTCAAGTATGATTCAGGGACTGCAGTGAGATCAGTGACATTAGATATAACTTGAAGTTTGTTCAGGTAACTGGTCACTGATATATAAACACTGAGGCCCATGGAATACATCTTGATTAAATAATAAATGTATCAAATCAGTCATCAGATTTACTGGGGTTTTAATTTAGTTAATTGATTCAGAAGATTGAATAGCTCATCATTAAAGTAAAGTATGGTTCTGAGACTGCAGTGGGTTCAGTGACATTGGTCGCAGTGACTTGTAGCTGTTTAAGCTACTGTTCACTGATTTGCCACTGAGGCCTCATGAACTCATCTTCAGCTTTATATGATGATACTAACATCAACCTCTGTTACTATAGTCAGCTGTAATCTCCTTAGTATAATGCTACTGGAGAAATATAATCAGCTGACAAATTTAGATTTCTACTAGTATTGTTTATCTGCAGGCATATGTCTCCTCAGGCTTGATACTGGGCCTGAGAGTAATTTACCTCCTGCAGAGTTTAACATGGTTATGCCCTGATATTTAGTAGGGCTACCGATGAATTGATGGTAGTAGTCTGTCCCCACAAGGACAGCCATTTGGCATTTGATTTGCTCAAATTTACCTGCAGCTGCTTGATAATAGCTTTCCAGGTCAGCATAATCAACTTGAGATTGTTGTGACAAATCTTCACATTTCTTGATCTGTCTTGTTAAGTGGCCTTTAAGACCTGCAAGGGTTCTTTTCATTCTCCCTGCATTATCCATACTGGCTAGTTGGTGAAGCCTTGTGGGGCTTGTACTTGGGCTGCTCATAATACTGAACAAGCACTGATGGTAGCCTAGGGTCAAATGCACTCACTAGGCAATAATCCTACCTCTACTAGAGGTTAGCACTTAAAATTAATACACATTATATATATGCAATCATACACACTAATGATTTGAGTGATAAACCAGTGTCACTGGAAGTACCTTTAGGTTAGCTCTTCTATATCACCCTAGGATGGTAGAGACACTAATTAATCACTCAAAGGTGTAATGATCATAAGTAAATTATTATATACACAACTCAACTCGAGTTGTTAAAAATTACACCCAAAATAGGGTCTGCACCATTCATTAATGGTGTTAGGTTGATCAATATAGTACAACTGACTATGGTAATAATGGGACTAGGATGAGCAATAATAGTTCAACTAGTCAATGTTTATATCCTACCCTGTTGTGGGTTGGCAATTAGTAAATATTATACTGTGATCACTAGTGCAATATATTAAATAATTCTCTATTTGGAGAAATAATATACACAATTATTGATAATAGCCTCTTAATTAGCCTCTATGAAACTTCTAATATTATCAAGAAGTATTAAATGTTATTAGTGACCTCGCGAAATAAACTCCACAAAATTCGTAGATAATCTCTCGCGAAATGTAACACCACGAAATCCGTGAACAATCTTGCGAGGACACAGCCACTAATTTGGCTGGCTTCTATATTAGCGCTGTCATTTCACAGAATAACACGCCACCAAATCTCTGTGGGTGTGCATGAAACCGCTGACGAAGCTGATCTGAACTGAGCGGGGCTCGTGAACTCGCACGAGTCAACGCCGCCGTCATTGACTGCTGGCCTTTGTATAAATAACACTGCACTAGTATATTTAATGAATCCACTGGTTAACTGGTTCATCCGGTACTAAGATGACCAAATGTGGGTTCATAGGACCAAATATTCCGGTTCCGAAGGTCCAAATAATTCGGTTTCGAAGGACCAAATAATGTGGGAACCGACCTGTGAGATTTATATTTATTTAATTTATATGAATTTATATTTACGTTAATTTATATACTTCGATAGCAATTTGTATAATGATAAGTGGACTGTATTTCTGCAATAATCTCTTAATCTCACAAATCGATCCTCTACACATTAGGGGGGGTTTATATTTATATATATGCAGCCAATCAAACTACAGTATTAACTACATACATTGAAAAGGTTCCTTATCTTATAGTACAGCAGGTTAGTCCACCAGGTATAACTAGGGTGTAGACACCAAATTATCCTCTTTGAGGTAGCTTCCATCACCCAGTAACTGGTGCACAAAATCTTGCTTCCTCGTCTTGACCTGTCAAAAGGGCGCTAACTGTGAAGCCAGATACCTATATATGACAAGCTATATCAGAGAAAATACTGTACATGGAACATTGAAGACCTGGCTTAAATACCTTTAGTTTGAGGCTTCCACGTGCTCTAACCGGGTCACCCTATATAATGACATTAATGGCCATAAATGAAAGATACTGGGTTTCAGAAAGAACACTTAACTTGATTTGTTGACAGCGTGTTGAAAATGTTACACCTTTGGTTTCCATAACACTACGTCCAAGTAAAATTAACAGGAGCCGTATTTGCTCCTGTGAGCCCCTCTGGTCTAGTATAAACAACAATGGCAATGTCTAACACTCCATACTATTGACGCTACTGGCCGACATTGTCCAGATATGATAGGAGCCGAATTTGCTCCACACGTCTCGGAGGTGACACAACAATGGCTGCCCTCCTTCCTCACTGACGCCTGGCTTACATTGTCCAGATGTCAGAAAGTGATAGAAGGGTCACATTTACTCTACTTTAATATTGATAATTAAGTTAATTTATATAAGATGTTTTTATGATGGTAAAGTCCAAAGACTAATGTATTTAAGAATAATTCCCACCATAATAGGTGGTGAATTATAATAGTATGTGGTGATGATATCCCGTTTTCTTTAGACGGTAATTCCACTACAAGTTACGTTTTCTATGGGTAACTTGTTTATACAATACAGCTATTATCTGTCTGTATGATATTATTAAATGGTGTCGGATTTTCCGACAAGTGTGTCATGTTCTGATGTTAGTGTGCCGTGATCTGATGTTAATGGGTCGTGTTCTGATGTTAGTGTGTCATATTCTGTTGTTAGTGTGTCGTATTCTGATGTAAATGGGTCGTGTTCTGATGTTAGTGGGTCGTGATCTGTTGTTAGTGGGGTCGTGTTCTGATGTAAGTGGGTCATGTTCCGAGGTTAGTAGGTCGTGTTCTGATGTTAGTGTGTCATGTTCTGATGTTAGTGTGCCGTGATCTGATGTTAGTGGGTCGTGTTCTGATGTTAGCGTGTCATATTCTGTTGTTAGTGTTTAGTGTTAGTGTTAGTGTTGTTAGTGGAAGTTATTCTGATGTAAATGGGTCGTGTTCTGATGTCAGTGGGTCATGTTCTGATGTTAGTGGATAGTGTTCTGATGTTATTGGGACGTCTTCTGATGTTAGTGTGTCGTGTTCTGATATTAGTGTGTCGTGTTCTGATGTTATCGGGTCGAGTTCTGATGTTAGGGTTCTGATGTTAGTGTGTCGTGTTCTGATGTTATAGGGTCGTGTTCTCATGTTAGTCGATCGTGTTCTGATATAGTTGGTCATGTTCTGAGGTTAGTAGGACGAGTTCTAAGGTTAGTGGGTCGTGTTCTGATGTTAGTGAGTCGTGTTTTGAGGTTAGCGGGTCGTGTTCTGATGTCAGTGGGTCGTGTTCTGAGGTTAGTGGGTCGTGTTTTGAGGTTAGTGGGTCGTGTTCAGATATAGTTGGTCGTGTTGTGGTATAGTTGGTCGTGTTCTGAGGTGTTTGGATCGTGTTCTGAGGTTAGTACTTCGTGTTCTGAGATTAGTGGGTCGTGTTCTGAGTTCAGTGGGTCATGTTCTGAGGTTAGTGAGTCATGTTATCAGGTTAGTGGGTCGTGTTCTGGTGTTGGTGGGTCGTGTTCTGATATAGTGGGTCGTGTTCTGAGTTTAGTGAGTCGTGTTCTCATATAGTTGGTCGTGTTCTGAGGTTACTGGGTCGTGTTCTGAGGTTAATGTGTCGTCTTCCGATAGTGGGTCGTGTTCTGAGGTTAGTGGGTCGTGTTCTGATAGAGTGGTCGTTTTCTGATGTTAGTGGGTCGTGTTCTGAGGTTAGTGGGTCGTGTTCTGATGTTAGTGGGTCGAGTTCTGATGTTAGTGGGTCGTGTTCTGATGTTAGTGGGTCGTGTTCTGATATAGTATTTCGTGTTCTGATGTTAGTGTTTCGTGTTGTGAGGTTAGATGGTTGTGTTCTGATGTTAGTGGGTCGTGTTCTCATGTTAGTGTATCGTGTTCTCATGTTAGTGGGTCGTGTTTTGAGGTTAAAGGTCATGTTCTGATACAGTGGGTCGTGCTCTGATGTTAGTGGGTCGTGTACTAAGGTTAGTGGATGGTGTTCTGAGGTTACTAGGTCGTGTTCTGTTGTTAGTGCATCGTGTTCTGATGTTAGTGGGTCGTATTCTGATATAGTGGGTCGTGTTCTGATGTTAGTGGGTCGTGTTCCGATGTAGTGGGTTGTGTTCTGATGTTAGTGGGTCGTGTTCCGATATAGTGGGTTGTGTTCTGAGGTTAGTGGGTTGTCTTGAAATATAGTGGGTCGTTTTCTAAGGTTAGTGGGTCGTGTTCTGGTGTTATTGAGTCGTGTTCTGAGGTTAGTAGGTCGTGTTCTGAAGTTAGTAGGTCGTGTTCTGAGGTTAGTGGGTCGTGTTTTGATGTTAGTGGGTCGTGTTCTGATATAGTTCGTGGTGTTGATAGGTTAGCGGGTCGTATTCTAATATTGCTGGTCGTGTTCTGACGGTGGTGGGTCGTGTTTTGAGGTTAGTGGGTCGTGTTCTGAGGTTAGTGGGTCGAGTTCTGATATATTAGATCATGTTCTGATGTTAGTGTGTTGTGTTCTGAGGTTAGGGGATCAAGTTCTGAAAGAGTGGTGGTTTTCTGATAATAGTGGGTCGTGTTCTGAGGTTATTGGGTCGTGTTCTGATGTTAGTGAGTCGTGTTCTGGTGTTAGTGGGTCGTGTTCTGATGTTAGTGGGTCGTGTTCTGATATAGTGGTTCGTGTTCTGAGTTTAGTGGGTCGTATTATGATATAGTTAGTCGTGTTCTGAGGTTGGTGGGTCGTGTTCTGATATAGATGGTCGTGTTCTGATGTTAGTGAGTCGTGTTCAGATGTTAGTGGGTCGAGATCTGAAGTTAGTGGGTCGTGTTCTGATATTGTGGGTCGTGTTCTGATATAGTGGGTCGTGTTCTCAGGTTAGTAGGTAAAGTTCTGAGGTTAGTGGGTCGTGTTCTGATGTTAGTGAGTCGAGTTCTGTAGTTAGTGGGTCGTGTTCTGATGTTAGTAGGTCGTGATCCGATGTTAGTGAGTCATGTTCTGAAGTTAGTGGGTCGTGTTCTGATAGAGTGGGTCGTGACTGATATAGTTGGTCGTGTTCTCAGGTTAGTGGATTGTGTTCTGATATAGTTGGTCGTGTTCTGAGGTTAGTAGTTCGAGTTCTGAGGTTAGTAGGTCGAATTCTGATGTTAGTAAGTCGTGTTCTGTGGTTAGTGGGTCGTGTTCTGATGTTAGTGTGTCGTGATCATATGTTAGAGCGTCATGAGTAGTGTGGATGAGGACTAGAACCGCGTGCGCCACCTGCCAGGTGGCACTCACGTGAGTGGCCCCTGACAGGTGGCGTGCAGGTGTCTAGTCGCAAGGGTTTTTTGGGGGATTTTCCCGGAAGTTTGGTGCGTTTCGGACGCGTGTGAGCGTCCTGTGTTATGGTATGTGGTCAGGAACGAGGGGGAGATCATGTTGTTGGATGCCAGGTGGTGCGCGTCATCGTAGTCGCAGCGCGTCGCTGTAGTCCTCAAGGGTTAGGGGGGAATTTCCCGGATGTTATGATGTGTGTCGGAGGAAAGTGGAGCACGAGGATCTAGTCCTCGGGGGTTATGGTATGTGCTCAGGAAAGATGGGAGTTCATGTTCTTGGGG
This sequence comes from Procambarus clarkii, assembly GCF_040958095.1. Lineage (NCBI taxonomy): Eukaryota > Metazoa > Arthropoda > Malacostraca > Decapoda > Cambaridae > Procambarus > Procambarus clarkii. The sequence continues at coordinate 46,749,023 of NC_091167.1, read as the reverse complement.
GTGTAGGAGAGTATGTGGGCCATGTGGTATAGTAAGAAAATACATGGAAAGAGTAGTTAGATATGTATGTGTGTTTGTCATAGACTTAATCCTGTGTGATGATGATGAGGTTGAGGGGATCCAACATAGTGGATATGTTGTTTGGGGAGGGGGAGGGGGGAGGGAGAGGAGAACCCCCATACCTGAGAGGAACGCCTGGACAACCATTAGCTTCCCCCTACAGGAAGTCGTAAGTGGGAGAGGAGGGTAAGTGAGAGAGCAGCACCCTCCTGCGGAAGTGAGCCATTTTGCCTTAAAGGGTTTTTAATGTTCATCCCACCACGGTTCCCCATACACTGTGGATTCGTTAAGGAGGAGCGAGGTACATACTCCTTGGCTAGAGGCTGACTGAAAGACTTTTTCCAAGTACTATGGTTGTATCTCCCGGAGGGTATGCAATGACTGCCATTACTTCCTTGGACATGGCGGAAGTGGTTGGGCAACCGTTACCCAGTGCGTTTCGTTAAGGGGAGATGTAGCTACAGTCAGCAACTCTGTCTCTCTGTCTCTCTCTCTCTCGCTCTCTCTCCAGATCATTTAATAGTTGGGGAAAGTAACATCATTTTCCTTTCTCCTGCTGTCGCTGTTCACGTATCTTTCTCCATTTCACTTAGACTGACAGCGCATCAGAGGATGACCACTATGTCAATTTTCGAGCCCCCCTTCACTCTCACCCTTATAACCTGGTAAGGTAACACGACCAATATGCTAACTTCGTTCCTTACCCAATATCATTAATGTAACGTGGACAATATACCAACTTCGTTCGTTCTTTGCCCAAATAACATTTTAAGAGTAACGATCTGTCTCTCTGTCTCTCTCTGTCTCTCTCTCTGTCTCTCTCTCTCTCTCTGTCTCTCTGTCTCTCTGTCTCTCTCTCTCTCTCTGTCTCTCTGTCTCTCTCTCTCTCTCGCTCTGTCTCTGTCTCTCTCTCTCTCTGTCTCTCTGCCTCTCTCTGTCTCTCTGTCTCTCTCTCTGTCTCTCTGTCTCTCTGTCTCTCTCTCTCTCTCTCTCTCTCTCTCTCTCTCTCTCTCTCTCTCTCTCTCTCTCTCTCTCTCTCTCTCTCTCTCTCTTTCTCCCTCTCTATAGTCCACCACACGACACTTCACTTAGTAAACTCAGTCAAAGTCTGGAGGTTAGCGTTTACTAAAAGAGAGAAACATTTCACATCATCACGGAGACGCGATCTCTACCTACAAATTATTCTTGTTAACTGTGATCACATCATCTGCTGGCTCAAATAAATATCATTGAAATGTATGCATGTTTACTCAATCTCCATCACCTCTTCGTCCTACAATCACCCATTACTGCTGTGTTGGAGATGTTCGTCCCACCACGCTTCCCTATACACTATGGATTCGTTAAGGAGGAGCGAGGTACATACTCCTGCCGACAGACAGACCCACACCTGTCAGCCATCATTCACTCCCACCCCTCAGCCCCCCACCGCCCCCATACCATCAACCATTGTTCTGTGCAAACCCTTTTTAGTATTATTTCTGTTAATATGACTAAGCTATATCGTAACGTGATCAACATGGTGAGAGCAATAAACGAGGGAAAAGTAAACACATTATATATAAATTTATTTCTTTTATTAATCACTTAAGCGATTTACAACGATAATAATAATAATAATAATAATAATAATAATAATAATAATAAGACTTCTTCTTGGTGGTTTAGCTAGCAGACAGATGGAGAAAGGCTTTCATTCAGTCCATCGAATCTCTCTCTCTGTCTCTCTGTCTCTCTGTCTCTCTCTCTGTCTCTCTCTGTCTCTCTGTCTCTCTCTCTGTCTCTCTCTCTCTCTCTCTCTGTCTCTCTGTCTCTCTCTCTCTCTGTCTCTCTCTCTCTCTGTCTCTCTGTCTCTCTGTCTCCCTCTCTCGCTCTGTCTCTCTGTCTCTCTCTCTCGCTCGCTCTGTCTCTCTGTCTCTCTGTCTCTCTCTCTGTCTCTCTGCCTCTCTGTCTCTCTGTCTCTCCCTCTCTAAAGTCCACCACACGTCACTTCACTTAGTAAACTCAGTCAAAGTCCGGAGGTTAGCGTTTACTAAAACCTGAATGAATGTGCCGGCCGTACCCTCCCCCAGTCCACCCCCACAAACCAATACCCCTACCACCCCCTGCATGGCTGAACCATCACTGCCCCCTTCCCAGACCGGATGTTCTGTTCTAAGCCTTAGTATCATCATAAGCATAAAATGGAAAACACAATCTTATTACTATTATTAAATTGTCTTGTTCATTATCCCGAGTTCAACACACACTCTCTCTCTCTCTCTCTCTCTCTCTCTCTCTCTCTCTCTCTCTCTCTCTCTCTCTCTCTCTCTCTCTCTCTCTCTTAAGACCTACATTATCCAATGTAAACAGTCCGGATGAGCTCTGGGTTAAGTCTGTTTTTCAGTTCTTGTAACAAGTCTACTTTTCAGTTCTTATAACATTTGAAAATGTAAGCGTGGTTACTCATTCCGTCTCATCGCATCTCGTTAGGGACTGACCTTGAGTCTTTCCATAGCGCGAGTTTTTCACTCATCATCAACCATTAGTAATCGTTTGATCCAACAGAAAAAAACAGAGACTAGTGTTAGCATAATATGTGAAAAAAATAGTTGATTTCAATTCTTAGCTTGTTCTTCACATGTTCAGTGTTCATTCTCGTATTCCCTATGTTCCTTATCATGTCTTCATATTCTCTATAAGTTCATATTCCCTGCATGTTCACTCTATTCATCAACTTTTTCTTACATGTTTTCTGTGTTCACCGTATGTTCACTGTGTTCATTCCCCTACTTAACCTCAATTTTTTTTATGTTCTTTGTTTCTTTAAACCAATTTGTTTCTTCCATTCACTAACTAGTTCTTTGTCAAATAATATTATACTGCAATACAGTTCCCTCAACAATTTTAGTCACCAAGTTTTTTTTACAAAACTATGTCAAAGTAATTCTCGTCGTCAACTTAATAGTTCTACCAACCCCGTTCTTAAACAAATCTACACTTTATTCAGTTCCAAATTTACAAAGACAAACCTTTCTTGTAACTTCTTAACTAAAAATCTTTCACCAATCAACTAAAACATAGTCACTTTCCTCATTTCTCAACTAAACTTATTATCCAATCAACCAAAAAATAGTCAAAGGAATCTTTCCAACGCTGTTCATAACTAAACTTATTCCCTAGTCATCAGAAAAATAACCGTGTTCTTCATGTTTCATTGTCATTTCATAACTAAAATTATCCATCAATCAACAGAAAAAGTCATATTCATCATCGTTGTTCCTAACTAAAATTATGTTTTGTCAAGTACGAAAAATAACCAAAGATATCTTTCATCGCTGTTCTTAACTGACATTATACTTTGGGGAGCACAAAAATAGTCTCCCTCCTCATGTTTTGTCTTTTTCCTTAACTACAAGTATTCATCAGTCAAATAAAAAATAGTTACTTCATCATGTTTCCCTGTCATTTCTTAACTGAAATATCACTTCTCTCATCTGAAATAGTCATGTGTAGCCTCTTTCCAACACTGTTCTTAACTAAAGTAGCCTTTCATTTTGCTAAAATAGTCATATTCATCATTGTTCCTAACTAAATTATATGTCGTTAAGTAAGAAATATAGTCAAAGACACTCTTCGAGACATCATGGACTTACTCAAAGACATCAAAGTTGCACTCAAAGACATCCTTTGAGACATCAAAGACATCCTTTAAGACTTCAAGGGGAACTCTTCGAGATATCAAAAGACACTCTCAAACACTCAAAAATTTACTCGCATCCTTAAAGTTATTCTCAGAGTCATCAAAAAGTTAATCTCAGTCATCAAAATGTTATTCTCTAAGTAACCTTTCGTTCATCAGAGAAACTTTCTAAGACATCTTCGTTCATTAAAGTTATTCTCGGAGCTATCAAAATTAGAACTCTAAAACAACAAAAGTTAATCTCGGTCATCAAAGTTGATCTGCAAGATATCTTCGAGACATCAAAGTTACTCTTCATTACATCAAAGACTCATTCAAATACTACTCTTGTTCTCAGAAGTCATTCTCAAAGTCATCACCGATTTTCTCAGAGTCACCAAAGTTATTCTCTGAGTTAACAAAATACTACTCATGTTCTCAAAAGACATTCTCAAAGTCATCAAAGTTATTCAAAGAGCTAACAAAAGTTATTCTCGGAGTCACCTTCGTTCTTCAGAGAAACTTTCCAAAACATCTTTGTTCATCAAAGTTATTCTCGGAGTCATCAAAAGGTATTCTCTAACTCACTTTTGGCCATTAAAGTTAATTTCTATGTTATAAAAGTTTGTCTCAGAGACATCTAAAGTTAATCTTAGAGTTATCAAATGTAATCTCTAACTCACTCTCGTTCATCAAAGTTGATCTCAGACTTAACAAAGGTAATCTCTAACTCACTCTCGTTCATCAAAGTTGTTTCAAAGACATCAAAGTTAATCTCTTAGTTATCCAAAGATATTCTCATGTCCACAAAAGTTATTCCAAGAGACGTCAAAGTTAATCTCAGACATCTTCGTTCATAAAAGTTATTCTCAGAGACATCTAAAGTTATTCTCTAAGACAACAAAGTTATTCTAAGAGCTATCAAAAGTTATTCTCAGTCATGATATGTTATTCTCTAAGTAACCTTCCGTTCATCAAAGACATTCTCTAAGCCCTCAAAGTTATTCTCTAAGACAACAAAGTCATTCTCAGAGTCATCAAAGTTATTCTCAGACTCACCTTCGTTATTCAAAGAAGCCTTCTGAGACATCCTCGTTCAACAAAACTGTCCTCAGAGCCATCAAAAAGTTAAATACACTCATCAAAGTTATTCTCTAAGACATCAATGTTGTTCTCTAAGACATCAATGTTGTTCTCTAAGACATCAATGTTATTCTCTAAATTATAAAAGTTAATCTCTAAGTCACCTTCGTTTACTAGAGAAACTTTCCAATCCATCTTCGTTGATCAAAGTTATTCTCAGAATCATCAAAGAGATCTCTAATTCCCCTTCGTTCACCAAAAAGTTGTTCTCTAAGACACCTTCGTTCATCAAAGAAACTCTCCTTCCATCATGTTATTCTTTAAGACATCTTCAATCATAAAATTTCTCTCCAAAATTAACTAGTTCAGCTTTCATACCAAACCAGCACTTCTGTTAAAATATATTTTCTTAGTCACTTTACCCTAAAACTGTTCTCAGAACTACACCGCCCAAATCCTACGTAACCTATCCTCTCCACCCAATGTTACTTAGTTAACGTACCGTTCCTAAACCTAACTTTACCTATCCTAACTTAACTTACCTTACCTTTACCTATCGTACCTAACTTAACCTGCACAACCTAACTTACATAACTTATCTTACCTATCCTAACGTAACCTAATTTGCTTTACCTAACTTAATCTTACATTCCCAAACTGATGTATCCTAACTTATCTAGTCCAACCAGACATGATCTAACTTACATAATTATTCCTGCTTGTCTTTTGTGTTTCGTCAATCATTGTCTCATATTCATTACTCATTTCAAGGGTTAATTTCTCAAATGGACATTTTTGCATTTCAAGTGTTATTTGTTTAAGATTGGGTGTTTAACCATTTCAAAGGATTTTTGTTATATAAGGGAATTTACTCGTTTCAAGGGCAAATTTCTCAAATGGGCATTTTTGCAGATCAAGGGTTATTTGTTAAAGTTCATCAAGTTGCTCATAAGTTGTATTTATTATGTTTGTTATTATTTATTCTTATTCCCCAACCCCTTAACCTAACCTCTTGTAATCTTAGTGTATTTAGTAGGTTCTATCATATGTTCTTATTCCCCAACCCTTTAACCTAACCTTTCAGATGTAGTTTATTGTGTTTTTTGACGTATTTGTTGAATATATTATCCTTTTCCTAACCTTTCAGATGTAGTTTTGTTTCTCCTTTTTGTATATTTTTACCCAAACCCACCATCCCACTTAACCTTCTTTCCTTCTTTTACTTAGTTTTCACATATAAGTTCATTCTTTATCTTAGTAATAATAATAAAATTACAATAGTAAAGAATCAGATCTACTAAGACTTGAAATTGAGAAAAACAAGAGAGCAAGTGAGTGAGAGCCTGAAACGAGGAGAAAAGAGTAAGAGAGAGGGGGGAGGAAGAGCTTGGGAGCACTAGACTTGAATTTGAGAAAAAGAAAAACTAAGTGAATGAGAGTGAGGGTGAGAGAATGGGAGCATTAAGACTTGAATTTGAGAAAGAAGAGAGCATTAGAGCAAATGAGTGAGAGAGAGGGGGAGGAAGAGAGAGAATAAGGGAGAGAGATAGAAAAGGAGGGTTAGAAGGAGTAGGAGAAACAAAGTAAAAGAAGGAAAGAAGGTTAAGTGGGATGGTGGGTTTGGGTAAAAATATACAAAAAGGAGAAACAAAACTACATCTGAAAGGTTAGGAAAAGGATAATATATTCAACAAATACGTCAAAAAACACAATAAACTACATCTGAAAGGTTAGGTTAAAGGGTTGGGGAATAAGAACATATGATAGAACCTACTAAATACACTAAGATTACAAGAGGTTAGGTTAAGGGGTTGGGGAATAAGAATAAATAATAACAAACATAATAAATACAACTTATGAGCAACTTGACGAACTTTAACAAATAACCCTTGATCTGCAAAAATGCCCATTTGAGAAATTTGCCCTTGAAACGAGTAAATTCCCTTATATAACAAAAATCCTTTGAAATGGTTAAACACCCAATCTTAAACAAATAACACTTGAAATGCAAAAATGTCCATTTGAGAAATTAACCCTTGAAATGAGTAATGAATATGAGACAATGATTGACAAAACACAAAAGACAAGCAGGAATAATTATGTAAGTTAGATCATGTCTGGTTGGACTAGATAAGTTAGGATACATCAGTTTGGGAATGTAAGATTAAGTTAGGTAAAGCAAGTTAGGTTACGTTAGGATAGGTAAGATAAGTTATGTAAGTTAGGTTGTGCAGGTTAAGTTAGGTACGATAGGTAAAGGTAAGGTAAGTTAAGTTAGGATAGGTAAAGTTAGGTTTAGGAACGGTACGTTAACTAAGTAACATTGGGTGGAGAGGATAGGTTACGTAGGATTTGGGCGGTGTAGTTCTGAGAACAGTTTTAGGGTAAAGTGACTAAGAAAATATATTTTAACAGAAGTGCAGGTTTGGTATGAAAGCTGAACTAGTTAATTTTGGAGAGAAATTTTATGATTGAAGATGTCTTAAAGAATAACATGATGGAAGGAGAGTTTCTTTGATGAACGAAGGTGTCTTAGAGAACAACTTTTTGGTGAACGAAGGGGAATTAGAGATCTCTTTGATGATTCTGAGAATAACTTTGATCAACGAAGATGGATTGGAAAGTTTCTCTAGTAAACGAAGGTGACTTAGAGATTAACTTTTATAATTTAGAGAACAACATTGATGTCTTAGAGAACAACATTGATGTCTTAGAGAACAACATTGAAGTCTTAGAGAATAACTTTGATGAGTGTATTTAACTTTTTGATGGCTCTGAGGACAGTTTTGTTGAACGAGGATGTCTCAGAAGGCTTCTTTGAATAACGAAGGTGAGTCTGAGAATAACTTTGATGACTCTGAGAATGACTTTGTTGTCTTAGAGAATAACTTTGAGGGCTTAGAGAATGTCTTTGATGAACGGAAGGTTACTTAGAGAATAACATATCATGACTGAGAATAACTTTTGATAGCTCTTAGAATA